>NC_142807.1:24100041-24400041 GCF_049724085.1 Artemia sp. Qi Xiang Cuo | reverse complement strand
CAGAAAAAAACTATCAATGATAAACTAAAGAAGCTGAACCCTGGCCCTCTCTCGATAGCTCGCCCCCCCCATAAAAACAACTTATTAATGATATTTTATTCCAAAAATCATAGGAGCTGACCCCTGGCCCTCTCTCCGTGCCCCCCCCCCCCCGAGAAAAACAACTTATTAACAATATTTTATTCCAAAAATTAAGGGAGCTGACCCCTGACCCTCCCTCCCTCAATGACCCAAACCCCTCCCCCCACGAAAAAAACAACTTGTTAACGATATTTTATTCAAAAAATCATGGGAGTTGACCCCTGGCCCTCCTTCCATGACTTGAACTCCCTCCCCAAAAAAAACTGATTAACGATATTTTATTCCAAAAATCATGGGAGCTGACCCCTGGCCATCCCTCTATGGCCCCACCCCCACGCAAAAAAACTTATTAACGATATTTTATTACGAAAATAATGAAAATTCAGTTTAATTTTATTAGCTTTTTACAAAACTGTTCAAGACACCTATAGTTTTCACTACAAACAAGAGTTTGACTACTCCCCGTTTCCCTAACGGTAAAAGGATAAGGTCTATTGCGCATTTGGCGCTTTACTAAAACGAATTTTATAACAAATATTTTCTTTTGTATTTATTAGAACATTGAGAATAAAATGGAAATTGCAGTGAAACCAGGTCAGGATTTACCAATAGGCCCCCTAGGCCCTGGTCTAGGGGCGCTCAATGCCAGGGGATGCAAGAAATCATCACCGAATGATTTTCTTCTTAACAAAAACTGGACTGCTGTGATTTATCGTCAAAGTGCCAGAAGCACACCACCGTCACGCTGCCTATTCACAAAAAAGTGGTTTTAAGATAACACAGGAATTCCGGGGCCACTAATAAGCTGTCAGATGTCTCCCAAGAATGGCAGCTGAGAGCCCGGGGTCACCTCTCTCTTTCATTACTTTTGGCTCATCAGTGACTTCTGTTTAGTGTTTCCACTATCCCCAAAGTTTTGGGACTTTCTCCAACAATCTTGCAAAAACTGAAATAAAATCTTGAGCTGCTGAGCTTTCGGCAATTAATATCATTATGTATAAAATATTCAGTTTAATTTTAGTAGTTCTCACCAAGAGTGTTAAAGACACATATAGTTTTATTTTGGAATTTATTTCAAAATAAAAATTTATTTTGGAATAGGGAATTTTGAAAAACTTGAAACTTTGGCAATTAAAGACAAACAGAAAATAAATAATAAAAACCTCCCGAAAAAGAAGTTTTTAAAGATAAGTAATGACCATATTAAACTTAGGAACTAAAAAACCTGAAAACCTTTTAGAATTAAATTAAAAATATTGTCTTTTTGTACTTATTACAACATTGAAAATAAACATAAATATCTCAACCCTTCCAAGAACCACACTTTTCTTCTCTTAAAACTTAATCTACCGCATGTATTTTTGATGGATTATAATACATATATATATATATATATATATATATATATATATATATATATATATATATATATATATATATATATATATATATATATATATATATATATATATATATATATATATATATATATATATATATATATATATATATATATATATATTACTAAGTCTAAAAGGTAACATTATACTAAGTAATTTACTTCCTACACAAACCAGGCTAATGCCTTTATAATTTCCACATTTACTTTTATCACCTTTCTTATGTAGGGGTTTTGTAAGAGTTTTCCGAAAATCGCTAGGTACTTCCTTCTTGTCAAAAATCATATATATATAATCTTCAGTCACTTGCCTCTAACCTCACTACCTCTAAGTTGTCCTAACCACACCAATTCATAGAGCTATGAAGTGGAGTATAATTAAAAATCGATGATTAACATCAAGCAGCTCATTGAAATACTCACTCCCAAGTTAATATCCAAAATTTGCTCAGACAAAAAGTCAGTGCTTTCAACGAGGAATCCTACAGCTTAATTCTAATCTTAGATAGCAAGAACCTATATAGGATGAAGGGGTCCTGAGTTTAAGCCCCCACCGTTTAAGTTCTGGTAGGTATAAAGCTTAGCAACAATTTAACCTGGAGAAGGGACGTAGCCTCCTCCATCACTCCTGTAAGCGTACTTCTTCTAAAAATCAGCCCCGCCTTGAGGTTTTAGATATAGTATGTTAAGAAAAGGACCAGCATTTCCTTTTTGAATGAGGAATAAAAAAAATTTTTAACGATGTGGTATATGTATATCCTTAAGAAGGGGCATCATTATTAAGTATTATACAACAATGGAAATAACGTGCATTAGCTACGAGCAAGTGAAATACTAAGTTATTAATATTTTGCTTTGGAAACAACAGATATCCAAAAACAGGTGAAGTTGCAACAGCCCTCTCTCTTAAGTAGCTTTATTTTACTTCATCTGACCAATTTATCGTTCAAAATATACTAAAACACATAACTTCAGTAGTATACGGTATGATTCTCCGTGCATATTTCACAAAACTGTTAAATCAAAACAAATACCCTGCTCTTGATTTCAGGTTGTACTTTATGAAAGCAACCAAGCAGCAACACTACCTTTGTACGACGATGACACAATTGGTATATCAATTTGGAATCCTTTTCTTTCGGGCAATATAACGACAAGTTCGAGAAATCAGCTGTATGTAGAACTTATTGGCTGCGTCTCAGAAGAAAAGCTTGCTTCAATTCAACATACCGCAAATATTACCACTGTCTCTCAGAATGAACCCTTGCTATGCGCAGAATTTTGCAAGAGCCAAATTCGTTTTTCAAATTTTTATGCGTTAGTTCAGCAGCAGTTAAATTACATTAAGTGTTTATGTATCTACACAGGAGAAATGGATGTTGCCAGAGTTGCAGATGATAGTTGTGATTGGCGATGCCGTTCATCTTACGAGAGTTACCAGTTTACATGTGGAGGTAACGTGTCAATGAGTGCATATGAACCGTTTTATGCCATTGGAACTGAAAAGCCAAGAAATTCTTCCAGAAATATTTCTTTCGTAAACTTTGTTAATTTGTATTTTTACTTGCTATTTGTGTTTATATATTTTTGCTTCTGAAAGTAAAATTTCAACAAAAGGACAGTACGAAAGGAGTTACTGTAGCGTCAGTATTTTTTGAATGCTTTCGCAGGTTTTAAAATTTTTACGTCATATCAATACTATTTAAACTATAGAGCATTTTTCTATTGAGTTTGCTACAATGTTGTTTTCTTCTGAAATAATTATTTCATGCAAAAACAGACTTGTTGAACCTTGAAAAAAAAACGACTTTTTTTATTAACGTTATGTTTCTCTCGGTCCCTCAATGTGGCACATTACAACTTTCTATTTCTTTGGTAAATGAAAAAAGAATGTTCATTTGACATCAGGCTAGGAAAAACAATTTCCGAAAATTTATGAAAGTTTACCAAAAAAAATATATATCTATACACATGGAACTTACCCATTGTTATAGCATCAACAAGAAAATGAAGTAAAAAATATGATCTTAAACAGTAAGCTGCACAAAAAATGTGGGTAAATCACTCTTTCTAGGGCTAGAAGGAGATAAAAGTTGAGATGGCTAGGAAATTTTCTGCGGATGAAGGATGATAGACTTGCCTAAGGTCATCGTTGTCGACCAAACATCTAAGGTCAAACGAAAAGCAGGTCAAACCCAAATGGTCATGAAAGGATGTCGTAAGGAAAGATTTAAGGTAAATAGGAACTTCTTGGGAGAGTGTAAAGAGGGAGGCTTTGAATTCATTGGGATGAAGGAGGAGCGTGCCTAGCTGTGTTGGCTTCCAGCGGCTTGATGCTGCAGTGAGTTGTTACGAGTAGCAGTAGCAGTAGTAGGCCTAGTAAAAAAAAATATATAATTTACAATCGATTGGAAGAGTCTCCTCTCTGACAAGCGATGAGCTATCTTAACTAGAGCACTCTTTATCAAGGCAGCGTAGGCAAACACACACAAACTTAGCTTGTTGGAACTACCTAAAAGAAGAGACACCCCATATTTAGTACTTGAAGAATAGTTCAGATACTGCAGTTACTTTGAATTACTTCCTAAGAGATTTCACCCCCTGAAAACCCATCTGGCGATTTCTCAAATAGGAACTTAAAAAAACTCCAAAAAAGTTTAGTAGTGGCATATCTTGCGCAAAGTCTTAGACTTAGACTAAGGTTCATTTAGACATACACCCTAGATCAAGGCTAATTTACGTAGTTTTTACAAATATAGAAACCATAAAACGCAAATACGTATATTAAATCCCTACAACCTGTGATACACTTCCATATAGTAAGGGGCGAACAAGTTTCGATAACAATTTTTCTGGAATTTCATGAGGTTTAGTTTCACCCTTGACCTGGTGCGGACATTCAATGCAGCATCTTGCGGTGAGATCAGTCAGTACTGAAGTGACTCAAGCAACATTCCTCAAAAAGACAATAGCTTGCCAAGTGGCCGCGTCTATCTCGCAATGACTCCAGCCTCAGTTATTCTAATGTTTGGACATAATCTACTACTCTACCTCCAGTTATGATTGTTATGGCTCTTTTCTAAATAGATTGCGTTTCGTCATATAAGTAGCTGAATTCTGGATATACGGGCCCGAAGCAGGCGAAGCATATTCGAGTTGTGGTTTTAAATAAATATGATAAGCAGTTTCGACACTGTCGCTATCGTACCCAGATCAGCATATTGCACTAAAAAATGTTACCGATAGTTTCACCTTTTTGCCACAGCTGTTGCCCAGGTTTAAATATAAACCTGTAACAAGCATGAATGCTTAACCTCCCAAACCATTACCGGAGAAAGCTCAAATGTTACCGTTAGTTCCACCTTTATGCCACAGCTATTGCCCAGGTTTAAATATCAACCTGTATCCAGCATGAATGCTTGAATTTGATGAATTTGAATTTGGAATTTGATGAATGATAGGAATTTGAAACCTCTACAGTAGTATTCTCTGATACGCTGAATATGATGGTGTGATTTTCATTAGGGTTCTATAATTTTTAGGGGGTCTTTCCCCCTTTTTTTGAAAATCAGCCAAATTTTCTCAGGCGCGTAACTTTTGATGGGTAGAACTAAAATTGATGAAAGTTATATATTTGAATTCAGAATTGAAATCTGATTCTTTTGATGTATCTATTGGTATCAAAAACCCGTTTTCTAGAGTTTCGGTTACCATTGAGCCGGGTCGCTCCTTACTTACAGTTCGTTACCACGAACTGTTTGATCAATGCTTAACCTTCCAAACTATTACCACAGAAAGGTCAAATGTTACCGATAGTTCCGCCTTTACGCACAGCTGTTGTCTAGGTTTAAACATCAATCTGTATCCATAATGAATGTTTAAACTCCCAAACCATTACCAAAGAAAGCTCAAATGTTACCATTAGTTCCACCTTTATGCCACAGCTATTGCCCAGGTTTAAATATCAACCTGTATCCAGCATGAATGCTTAACCTTCCAAACTATTACCGAAGAAAGCTCAAATGTCACCGATAGTTCCGCCTTTACACCACAGCTGTTGCCTAGGTTTAAACATCAATCTGTGTCAAGCATGAATGCTTAACCTTCCAAAATATTACCGAAGAAAGCTCAAATGTTACTGATAGTTCTGCCTTTATGCCACAGCTGTTGTCTAGGTTTAAACATCAATCTGTGTCCAGCATGAATGCTTAACCTTCCAAAATATTACCGAAGAAAGCTCAAATGTTACCGTTAGTTCCACCTTTATGCCACAGCTGTTGCCCAGGTTTAATATCAACCTGTATCCAACAGAAATACTTAACATTCCAAACTATTACCGAAGAAAGCTCAAATGTTACTGATAGTTCCGCCTTTATGCCACAGCTGTTGTCTAGGTTTAAACATCAATCTGTATCCAGCATGAATGCTTAACCTTCCAAAATATTACCCAAGAAAGCTCAAATGTTACCGTTAGTTCCACCTTTATGCCACAGCTATTGCCCAGGTTTAAATATCAACCTGTATCCAGCATGAATGCTTAAACTCCCAAACCATTACCAAAGAAAGCTCAAATATTATCAATAGCCTTTGTGCCACAGCTATTGTCCAGGTTTAAAAATCAACCTGTATCCAGCATGAATGCTTAACCTTTCAAACTATTACCGAAAAAAGCTCAAATGTTGCCGATAGTTCCGCCTTTACGTTACAGCTGTTGTCTATGTTTAAACATCAATCTGTATCCAGCATGAATGCTTAAACTCCCAAACCATTACCAAAGAAAGCTCAAAAGTTACCGATAGCTCCACCTTCATGCCACAGCTGTTGCCCAGGTTTAAATATCAACCTGTATCCAGCATGAATTCTTAACCTTCCAAACTATTACCGAAGAAAGCGCAAATGTTACCGATAGTTCCGCCTTTACGCCACAGTTGTTGTCTAGGTTTAAACATCAGTCTGTATCCAGCATGAATGCTTAACCTTCCAAACTATTACCGAAGAAAGCTCAAATGTTACCAATAGTTCCGCCTTTACGCCACAGCTGTTGTCTAGGTTTAAACATCAATCTGTATCCAGCATGAATGTTTAAACTTCCAAACCATTACAAAAGAAAGCTCAAATGTTACCGATAGATCCACCTTTATGCCACAGCTTTTGCCCAGGTTTAAATATCAACCTGTATCTAGAATTAAATTAAAAAAAACAAGTTTTTTAAACTGAAAGTAAGGAGCGACATTAAAACTTAAAACGAACAGACATTATTCCGCATATGAAAGGGTCTGTTCCCTCTTCAACGCTTCGCTCTTTACGCTAAAGTTTTTTATTTTTTTTAAAAATAAAGTTGTGAGACAGGGTCAAACTTTAGCGTAAAGAGCGAGGTTTTGAGGCGAGGACAGCCCCTTTCATATAAGATCATTTACGTTCGTTTTAAGTTTTAATCTTGCTCCTTACTTTCATTTTAAAAACATGTTTTTTTTAATTTAATTTCTGATCGTTTTTAGTTAATGCAGCTTTTATTTTGGCTCACCGTCATTGAATAAGTAAACACAATTTGAATAAGAATTTTACTTTTCTTTTGCTAAATGGATGTCTCTAAATTTGGTTATAACGTAATTTACAAATTAACTTACGTAACTAACTTCTATAGTCGTATATTTTTCTTCTAGCAAAAAATACAAAGTTGCAGATTTTTGCAGATATGAGCTTGAAACCTACGTAATAAGGTTTTCTGATACGCTGAATCTGACGGTGTGATTTTCATTAAAATTCTTTCACTTGTAGGGGATGTTTCCCCCTCTTTCAAAAATCGGGTAAATTTCTCAGGCTCGTAGCCTTTGATGAGTAATACTAAACTTAATGAAATTTATATATTTAGAATCAGCATTATAAGCCCATTCTTTTGATACATTTATTGACATCAAATTTCTGTTTTTAAAAGTTTCGATTACTATTGAGCCGTATCGCTTGTTTTTTGTTGTTTTTTTTTCATTATGTATATGTTATTACGTATATGAGGGGGTTCTCCCCTTAGTAAATACCACGCTCTTTACGTTGAAAGTTAAAAAAAAATTAATTCAAAAACCCCTGAATCACAAAAGCCGTTTAAATAGATTAGATAGCTCTTTTGAAAGCACTAAAAAAAAACTGTAGCGTAGGGAGCGAGGTATTGACTTGTCAGAGAACCCCCTCATATACGTTATAATTTCTGTTCGTTTTAAGTTCTAATGTTGCTTCTTATTTTTAGTTGAAAAAAAACTTGTTTTTTTAAATTTAATTTCTGATCGTTTTTTAAATAATGCTTGGAAATCATTTCTATGACGCCCCCTTCAAAGAGATGTCCCTTACCCCAAAGAAACATACTCCACGGAAAGATTCTCCCGAGTAACCCCCTCCTCCAGCCCCACCCTCCAGAAAAAAATCCTTCCTGAAAATGTCTTTATACTTCCCAATAACCAATAAATAATGCTGGCAAGACCAGCGGCCCCTTCATGGCAATTTCCCTTCCCCCATGAAAACTTCCTTTATGGACAGATCCCCAAACATAACCCCCGACCCCCCCCCCCCACTACCAGAAAAAAACCCTCCTGAAAACTTCCGTATACTTCCCAATAACCAATACTATATGTTAACATTGGGTAAAGTTCATAACTTTTAGCCCTCCCCCCGGGGACTTCGGGGGATTAAGTCATCCTAAAAGACATAATTATCCTACTTTCGACCATGCTGAACAAAATGGCTATCTCAAAATTTTGATCGGGTGACTTTGGGAAAAAAATTAGCGTGGAAGGGGGCCTAGTTGCCCTCCATTTTTTTGAGTCACTTAAAAAGGGCACTAGAACTTTCAATTTCCGTTCCAATGAGCCCTCCCACGATATTCTAGGACCACTGGGTCGATACGATCACCCCTGGGGAAAAAAACAACAAAAAAACAAATAAACACGCATCCGTGATCTTTCTTCTGGCAAAAAACAAGCAAAATTACACATTTTTGTAGATAGGAATTTGAAACCTCTACAGTAGTGTTCTCTGATACGTTGAATATGATAGTGTGATTTTCATTAAGGTTCTATAATTTTTAGGGGGTCTTTCCCCCTTTTTTTGAAAATCAGCTAAATTTTCTCAGGCACGTAACTTTTGATCGGTAGCACTAAACTTGATGAAAGTTATATATTTGAAATCAGCATTGAAATCTGATTCTTTTGATGTATCTATTGGTATCAAAAACCCGTTTTCTAGAGTTTCGGTTACCATTGAGCCGGGTCGCTCCTTACTTACAGTTCGTTACCACGAACTGTTTGATTAATGCTTAACCTTCCAAACTATTACCAAAGAAAGGTCAAATGTTACCGATAGTTCCGCCTTTACGCCACAGCTGTTGTCTAGGTTTAAACATCAATCTGTATCCAGCATGAATGTTTAAACTCCCAAACCATTACCAAAGAAAGCTCAAATGTTACCATTAGTTCCACCTTTATGCCACATCTATTGCCCAGGTTTAAATATCAAGCTGTATCCAGCATGAATGCTTAACCTTCCAAACTATTACCGAAGAAAGCTCAAAATGTCACCGATAGTTCCGCCTTTACACCACAGCTGTTGCCTAGGTTTAAACATCAATCTGTGTCCAGCATGAATGCTTAACCTTCCAAAATATTACCGAAGAAAGCTCAAATGTTACTAATTGTTCCGCCTTTATGCCACAGCTGTTGTCTAGGTTTAAACATCAATCTGTGTCCAGCATGAATGCTTAACCTTCCAAAATATTACCGAAGAAAGCTCAAATGTTACCGTTAGTTCCACCTTTATGCCACAGCTGTTGCCCAGGTTTAATATCAACCTGTATCCAACAGAAATACTTAACATTCCAAACTATTACCGAAGAAAGCTCAAATGTTACTGATAGTTCCGCCTTTATGCCACAGCTGTTGTCTAGGTTTAAACATCAATCTGTATCCAGCATGAATGCTTAACCTTCCAAAATATTACCCAAGAAAGCTCAAATGTTACCGTTAGTTCCACCTTTATGCCACAGCTGTTGCCCAGGTTCAAATATCCACCTGTATCCAACATGAATGATTAACCTTCCAAACTATTACCGAAGAAAGCGCAAATAATAATGAGAATTCCGCCTTTACGCCACAGCTGTTTTCTAGGTTTAAACATCAATCTGTATCCAGCATGAATGCTTGACCTTCCAAACTATTACCGAAGAAAGCTCAAATGTTACCGATAGTTCAACCTTTACGCCACAGCTGTTGTCTAGGTTTAAACATCAATCTGTATCCAGCATGAACGCTTAAACTAACTATTACAGAAGAAAGCTCAAATGTTACCGATACTTCCGCCTTTACGCTACAGCTGTTGCCCAGGTTTAAATATCAAATTTTTCTCTATTTTTCGAACCACCTTTTCTGTCTACAGCTGGTGATTCGTTGGAGATTTCTCAAACGTCAGAAAGACCCCGTTCAGTCTCCCCCCTCCTCCGATGGGTACAACCCCGTGAAAATCCTATTAAGTAAACGTAAGATCCTTTAAGACGAAACAGAAAGTCCAGAAAATTCTTTGTAACTTCGGTCTTTTCCCTCAACCCCAATTGTTGTTTTTATGGTTTCAACAAGGTTCTGTTTCTGAATACCATTTACCCTCCCCTTTTAAAAATAAAATATCGGAATATTTTCATTTTGACTGAAATACGTTTATTTTCGACTTTTACCTATGCAATCCTGGAGTTCCAATCATATGTCAAAATTTATGCTCTTTATAAACCTTATTGAGGTATATGACCCCCAATTCATGCCATTAATAGGTTGAAAATCATCCTTTTCTAAACTTATGATAGTCTTGAAGATCGATGTGAGATATTTAGGCCAAAATAATGGTTATCGTGATTCTTTGTCATAAAAAGCCAAGTTATAAAATTTCCTCAGCTACGTTTAAATCACTCGTTTTTTTCATCTAACCTCCTTGCCCTCTCGAGAATAGAGCCTCGCGTCAATAATTAATCTTTTTTCACATCATTATGCTATCGATTCTATATGAAAAGAGATGCAATCTTGTATTCTTAAATTGAAGTTTAGGAAATCATGACCGGGGTTGCCATTTAGGCGAACATCTAAATCCTACTGAAGTAGATAACATGCATTATTTTCCTTCGAAAAGTTACCATATAGGCTACTAAAAAATACCGTTTTTCAGGGGATAAATTCATTTATCGCCGTAAAAATTTAATTGACCAAACTAAGAAACAGACAAGATTTCAATGCTGGAATGTATTTAGTTAAGATTTATATTGACACAAAAAAAACTGTAGAGGAAACAACAGCAGAAAAAAATTGACGCTTGTCGCCATTCGGAAGCAGCTACAGCATCCATCCTTTTTTATATCGGAACATTTTCATTTTGAAAATACTGAATATATATTTGAAATATAATAGTATTAAAATATTTGAAAATATTGCTATTAATAAAGAAACAACAACAACAAGGCTCTTCAACCGAAAGTAAGAAGCAGCATTAAAACTTATAACGAACAGAATTTATTCCGTACATGAGGGTTGCTTCCCCTTACTCAATCTCTCGCTCTTACCGATAAAGTTTTTTTTAGTATTTTAAGAAAGATTCCTATTCCAACCAATCGGCCCGTGTGTTTCAGGACTCGTTCTTAAAGTATTGAGCCAAAAAGTAAACCTTTAGCGTAAAGAGCAAGGGATTGAGAAGGGAAAAGCACTCCTTATACACGGGATAATTTCTGTTCGTTTTAAGTTTTAATGTTGCTCCTTATTTTCAGTTACAAAATCTTCTTGTTTTATTTAATTTCTGATCGTTTTTCAAATAATGCCGGAAATCCACCCCTCTCCTTGATATAACCCCCAACGTAAGATTCCTCCACGAGGATTTCCTTCCACGTCAAATTACCGCCCTGAGAAATCCCCTTCCCCCGGAAAAAGTCCGCATTCTTCCATTCATCCCCATAATAAATATTATATGTAAATAATGGGCAAAGATCATTACTTAAAGCCCTTTTCCAAGAGGCGGTGGGGGATCATGTCATGCTAAAAGGCATAGTTATTGGACGCTTCTACTATGCTGAACAAAACGGCTATCTCAAAAATTTTGATTGGATTTTTTGGAAAAAAGGGGCATGGGAGGGGGACCAGTTACCCTCCATTATTTTCGGTCGCCTAACTCAGTCGCGACATTTCAACTTTGCTGAACAAAACGGCTGTCTCAAGTTTCTGATGATTTTAGGTAAAAAGGGGCGTGGGAGCGGGGCCAGTTGTCGTCCATTCCTTTTTGGTCACTTAAAAAGGGCACTAAAACTTTTGGTTTCTATTCTGTTGAGCCCTCTCCCGATCTTCTATTTTTTCCGATCTAGGACTATTTGTTCGATAAGATCACCCCAGGAAAGTACAAAAAAAAATAACAAAAAAACGATCTTCCGGGATCTCTGTAGATGACGGGATGGCAGTAGGGATCTCTGACATGCTGAATCTGATGGTGCAATTTTTATTTAGGTTCCCCGGATTTTCAGAGGTGTTCCTCCCTTTTTCAAAATCACACAGTTTTCTCAGGTTCGTAGGTTCTGATGGGTAACATTAAACTTAATGAATTTTATATACCTGGAATAAGGATAAAAAACCATTTTTTATGCATCCATTGTAACAAAACCCCATTTTTTAGAGCTTCGGTTACTATTGGGCTGAGGCGCTCCTTACTTAAAGTTCGTTTGATGGATCCCATTCACAAATTTTTCTTCTGCTCTAAAAAACCTTTGTTTCACAATAGGTTTCATATCAAGGAGGCACACTTGTGCCTCTATAAAGAGGTGACCCACCACAATGTTAAGCGATTTCCGGTCCTAGAGGTCGCAGAGAGACGGCGGGGATTGCATTTTGTAGCCCAAACTCAAACTAAGAAACGTGCAAAGTTTCATCCTCCTCCGACTTTATCTTCATGGAGTAAACTGGGCCGGAAGTTTCGACCCTCCCACCACAACCCCCCTTTAACGTTCTCCGATTGGGCTGAAATTTAGAGGTTAAGCTTTCCTAGGGCCCGGGAGCTTATCCTCGAAATTTCAGCTCAATCCGATCACTCCTGTTTTCAAAAAAACAAATATAGCCACTTAAAGTTCATTTCTCTTTTTTTCTTGTTATCCACGCCTACAGGCCACAGTTGGCAACTGATCCGGGTGAATAAGGACTCATTCGAAGCAGAATTCGACCCGTTAGGGCCTTTTGATATTTTCAGACCGAAAAAATTATCCCCCGAATTTACATTTACGAAAAACCTCGTTTTCCTATAAGAGCCCGCTACAAGCGGGCTCTTGTCGTTTTCCTATAAGAGCCTGCGAAAACACGGGCTCGTTTTCCTATAAGAGCACACAAGCCCGCAAGCCGTCAAATCAGCTAACAGTTAGTCAAGCAATAATAAGTAATAAACTGCACAAAAACGTGCAGAAATTATTAGAAAAAAACTACGTTTTCTAAAGAGTTAAAGAGGCTGAGTTACAAGGTCGAACCTTAAAACGTACAGGGATTAGGAGGCACAGTTGGGGAGCTGCCGCCCCCCCCCCAAACCTCCCGCTTTCGCAGCCTTTAAATAAAATAAAAAAAAAGTTTTTTAAACTGAAAGTAAGGAGCGACATTAAATCTTAGAACGAACAGAAATTATTCCGTATATGAAAGGGGCTGTGCCCTCCTCAACGCCGCGCTCTTTTCGCTAAAGTTTGACTTTCTCAAAACTCTTTTTTTTAAACAAAAAAAAATTTAGCGTAAAGATCGAGGCGTTGAGGAGGGCACAGCCCCTTTCATATAAGTAATAATTTATGTTCGTTTTAATATTTAATGTCGCTCCTTACTTTCAGTTTAAAAAACTTTTTTTTTATTTAAAGGCTGCGAAAGCGGGGGTTTGGGGGCGGCAGCCCCCCTGACTGTGCCTCCTAATCCCTGTACGTTTTAAGGTTCGACCTTGTAACTCAGCCTCTTTAACTCTTTAGAAAACGTAGTTTTTTTCAAATAATTGCTTCATAAGGGCGAAATTCACAATGTGTCTCATTTACTTCAGGTGTCGAAATAGAGACATTTTTACCAGATCTCCGTTGAGTATAAAAGAGAAATGAAACAAGCAACAATTGAAATTTTGAAAATAGATTTATATTTTTATCAAATTAAATTAATCATCTAAGTAAATTATTGAACTACAGAATCAAAGTAAATTCTAGTAGTAAATATAAAAAAAGGTAAAATAAATTATAAAAATGGTTATTATTCCAAAAAAATTCCCTGAATTTCCAGATAAAGATGAGCACCAAATCGCTATCTTTTCCACGATTCAAATATTGCGACAAAATTCCATTTCTTTACACTATCCGTTTACGTGGATTTTTACAATCAAGATTTTAAAATTTGTTTTTCTATTTGACAGTCCCACAATCCAAAGCAACTTTTTAAAGAACAGTTCGCGGGGTAAGCTCTGAAAAATGAAAATATTTAAGAAATTTTAATATCTGAAAATAATTTTTTGCAGGAACAATTAAGACGAAAGATACAGCGAAACTGATCAGTTCTATCCATTGTATACTTTTTACCCCAGCTGTGTATCATACCACAAATTAACCCAACTACGTATAAGCAAACGTAAGAACGTACTTTCCATAAAAAAAGAGGTCTTATGCAATAAGAATAATTTCAGGTTCTTTTTCTGATTCAAAATCCTTCTAATAATATTTCAAAAATTCCTTTAAAATAATGACCATCTATCCGAATTTTCAAATTAGATAGAATTCTTCTGGGACATTCTCGACCACAATTTTTCAAGTCGCTTCTAAGGTTTGGCAAATAAAGCTTTCGCAATTAACAAGATATCAAGCTCTTTGCTACGATGAATGATAATAATAGATTTTAATAATCTTATTGCAAAATCGATCTAGGAGGGTCCCTTCTTTAAGCAACATCCGATTTTTACCAAGCCAGAAGAAAGTATGATGACGTAAAAAAACACCATATTTTAATAAAAAAGTACCATAACGTACCACCAGAAAAAAAAATATGGACTAGGATCCTAAAAACGAATATAACTGGTACATTAGTATTATGAGGGCAACTATGATTGTGGTATCCCCTCAAATTATGTCAATTTTGAATTTCGGAGTTATATTTCAGTGCATCTTAAAAATGACAATTCATCGAATATAAAGGGGTAATAAAGTCAACATGCAAATAAAATAGCTCAATCATGGTAGTAACAGGAAAAAACCTTACTACTGTATTTGCTTGTGATAAGTTATCATGGAAGAAATAAAAAACAAATGGGTTTCAAAAGACTGTGAAAGATTTAATGTTTCATATTCATTAAAAAATTATTATTTTTCGTAAGCCTTTTATTCACCAACTTTTATACAGAGTAATCCCCACTCAATTTGTTTTAGGCGCTTTACACCATAGATATTGAGGAGCAAAATTTTTACAGGGATTGGTCCTCGGACCAGACTTAACAAGGACACAAGGAACCTCTTCCCCTATCTAGGTATGCTTCTACATTAATTTAGAAAAAAATGTAATGTTTAAAATTTTATGCATGGCAATTTAGCTTTCGGATGTTTGCGGACAACCATCAACCCCATTCTCATTATTTCGGTGTTTCTAAGTGAAATTCAAAACCTTTTTCACAGGTTCAGAATCTTTTTTACTTGCTCCATACAACAAACGAACTGTTTAATTTTTTACACACCACCAAACGCTTAAGGATGAATAAAAATGCCCTTGCCAAAATTCATATCCTATTATATCGGTCCCATGGACCCCCCCCCCTCCTCCCTTTCATTAAAAACTAAATTAAGTGGCCTAAAATAAAAAAAAATTCTAAATATGACAACCGTTGAGATGGTAAATTTCGGATTTGCATACAGCCTAGCAGGCTACAAGGTAGTGCAAAAGCTCAAGACACAAATTTAAAAAATACTGATCCACAACAAATTATTTATTGCTGTTTGAATTGTAATAGAAAAAAAAAACTAATCAGTAATGTCAACAAAGTCAATAAACAATTCTTGTAAAAATCTACGAGATCTGAGATGATACGTACGAGTTGAAATAGAGCTATAAACATCATAATAAAAGCAACCATCTTGAAAACCCCATGGATATGCCTGTTTCAACCTGAAATTAACAAAATTAAATCATTAGGCCACGCTAAAAATAATATAGACATTCAAATCACTTTTTTTTTCTCAAACTATTCTCAAAATAAGTAAAAAAGGAGCTAAAGTAACCCCTTGAATTGGGTATTCGAAAGACCAAACTATTTTGTGGGAAGATCATAGGGATCTTGCAAGGACAAAATACAGGCAATAGTAATCCAGAAAGGATTCAGGGCTTAGCTTTGTACAAATGTAAAAAGAAGAAGAAAGAACTAATGTAAGAAGAAGAAGAAAAAAACGCACATAAAAGTTTGTTGAAGAGGGAAGGTTACCGCCAAAGAACTTCCCTGGAATCAAAAACTATTTTTTGAAAATGCATTGAAACCTGAGAAAAATTAAGCAATCTATACTTTTAAGTAACATCATTTCCATTCTCCCTACAAAAAAACACTTCCTCACTTTCCTTAAGAATTTGAAGATTAAAAGAAGAAATTGAAAAAGAAGAAGAAATTTCCTTAAGAAATTGAAAAAGAAGAAGAAAAAAACTTTTTCTTAAAACAATGAATAGTTTTGGCGGGAAGTTTTGGAGTATGTGAAGTATTGATTTTTGGTTATTGCGACCAGGAACCGAGTGAAAAAAGGATTTTCATTTTTTCTTCTTTTTCTTTCTTTCTTCTTTTTCTCTTTTTTTCTCTTCTTTCTCTTTATTATGTTATCATAAGTGTTAATTTTAAGAGGGTAAATACTTCCGAACAAGCGTTAGCTTATGGAAGGTCATTTGTTTTTTTGCGTTGTGGTGTTTTTGGAATAAACCCTTATCTTATCTTAGATAAAATTCGATCCATTTTACAGTCATAACTACATAAAACTAGTGAGCAACTGTAACACCAGTTTGATTTTAAAAATATAGCAAGTTTCGGTGAAACTTAAGAGTGAAAAAATTTAGTTGGATTTGTGTTGGAGCAGTCAGAAAGAAAAAGGAATAAAAAAGACTGCACCGTAAAAAACATTATGTGAAAACATATCATTTTTTCCTTAATTGCTTTCGATTAACAGAATATAGTATACCCTTCACTGAAAGTAACATTAGTATTCCTCTCACGAAAAGGTTGTACAACATCGGTACAAAATTTTAAGCTCTCGCATAAAGGCATAAAAAAGACAGAAGAAACGAAGTTCTGTTTAGTTTCCTTGCCCTTCTTTTAGAATTTTTTATTTCTACCAGATCTATTACGGATACTTCCAGAAAAAGTTCAGAAGTTCCACAAAAGTCGTACAACATCCATAAAGAACTCAAATTCTAGCATAACCCTATAAAAAAGACAAAAGGAAAGAGCTTCTGTTTAGTTTCTCTTCCCTTCTTTTAGAATAATTTACTTCTGGCAGATTCGTGACGGATTGTTCCAGAAAAAAGTTAGGTTCCACGAAAATCATACAACATCCGCACACAATTCAAACTCTTGCAAAACGCCAAAAAGAAGACAGAAGAAAAGAGGCTCTGTGCCTTTTTTAGAATAATTTATTTCTGGCATATATTCAATTACAGAATTAGAGAGAAAGCATTTGAAACCAGAACTGGACAATTATACTCTTCTTACATAGTTGAACTACAGACTGATACCACGGCCACGGATATTGTGTTCGTCAATATGCCGGCCACTGTGGACTTATCAATGCGACAGCGACTTTGTAGCAGTATTCAGATTATAATGTACTTAATTAGTTAAGCAACCGACTCACGGCACAGCCACAGTTCTTGTGTTTGCTGACGTGATGGCTTCTTGGGCCAACTTAAGCGCAAGGAAATATGCTTTTTTTTTTCGACAAAATATTGGACTTTTGCTATTATAGCAACCCCTTTAGTGATAAGAACAGTTGTACTACAGTCATGGAGGTAGTTCCCAATATGAATGTATAATTATATCAACGTGAGGCTAACCTCTGAACCCTGACGAAACACTCAAATGGGATTCTTTCAAAGAGCCACCTACAATTTTGGACCGAAGGGTATCCCTAAGGATCATCAAGGATAGCAAGTTTAGGAGAGCCTGTAGCTTATCCAAATTAATGCCACAAAACTAACAATGTCACAAGTGAAGTCTCTTTTTCTCATCTTTTTAATCGGTTTCAACTAAACTGTCTTTTCCCTAATGTCCATAACACTATCCATATTTCATTTTCTAAAAGCTTTCGGATAGAAAACTCCTTTTCACAACTGTTAGCGTTGACATAAATGTCTACTTTAAAAATATAAAACTAATGTAACTTTAAAAGCCACTAGCTGTCAAGGCGTGGAAAATTAACATCTTGAACGTTGACCTTGATCCTCTAGGCGTCAATCACAGGTGCACAAAGAGAATCCTAAGTGATGGCTTTTAGAATTCAACAAGAAGTCGTTATCAGTTTATCCAAAGCTGGGACTCCCAACCAAGGTTATATACAACCAAAAGGCTACCTGCAAGCATCCCTCGGTGGGACTTAACCGAGAATTTCCATTTAAGCACATAATATGGTAGGTATAGATTAGCATTTTAGCATTTTTTTTTTTTTTTTAATCTCAAAGGGACGTGCGAAGCTTCTGTAACACACTACATTAATATACTATTGCAAAAATAAAAACAAAGTTTAGGAGTCCCTGCTCTCAAGTATAGCCCTGTTCCAAATAACAGGGCTATATTTAAGGGGAATGACTACCCAAGGAGAACACTGACACTTCTACCCGAGGGGAATGACTCTCTTTCACTACCATTTTTCTTATGTAAATTGCGAGCTGTATTTAAAGCATGCAACGCTACCTCCCCACTCCCACCTCTCCCCAAACTTTATCTCGATCCTCTTAGATGAAAATAAAATAGATCATTAACTAATGTCTGAACATCTAATGATCATGTAATGTCTGAACTATTTTTTTAAAGAAGCTAATTACCTCAAAAGGTACCCCAAGATACCCATTACAGCTAGCATACACGTCGAAATCTTTCAAAAGGGAACGGCGGATTGACAAAAGAGAACACCAAAGAATACCAAAAACGGATGCTATATAGTGTAATATCCGAAAACAAATTGTTTGAAAGGGAGGGGCAGAACCCATACGACCCCCATTCGCCATTTTACGTGCTCGAAGGTGACCTCAAAATGACAATTTTAGTAGTGAGTTTTAATTGTCTGAAAAAGATATGCTAGTGTCGCATATTTCTATGCTCATTTTTTATTAGTTCAAAATAAAGCATCAAATCTTCCAAAGTTAGGCATATGTTTCATGGTTAATTTCCTAAAAGATTCCCGTGGGTGGTTTTTTCATTCTTTCAATTTTTTTAAAAAATGTAAGCATTTTCTTAAGCATTAACGCAACATAAATTTCAAAATCAAGAACTGTCATTGAAACTCGGGAACTTGATTTGTTCAAACATTGACCTTGACCTTCTTAGATCTAGTCCTATGAAAACCAATCACAGTAAGAACGTAAACTAAAACCGTATTCTTGAGCGGGATATATTTAAAGGGATACTTAAAGAGATGTAATGTTTTTTTTTCTATCTCCAAGCAAAACAGTCTACTTTTTAACATAACAAAAACAAAAGGGCAATTTCCATGCCTTGGCTAGCTGATACGTCAATATACGCTGATACGTTCAGCGAGAAGCCTCAAGACCAAAATTCTATGCTCTAGCAAGAAATGTCTAAACTTCGCGAGAAATTTTTAAAGCGTCAAATTCATAATTCAAGTAATAATTCAAGTAACTTCATGAAATAGAACCCTGGAACATCTTACGTCAGAATATAATCAATCAATTAGTTTAGTATGGCGTGGCAATTGAATCAAGTTTGACTTTTAAGTGATTTATCTTTCCCATTAATATTGGCCGGAGTTTTTACACTAGATGGTCTTATAAGCCAACTTCAATTTTAAAGCGATATTTGCACCAGGTAATTTCCTACAGTTCTGACTCAGCTTATTACGAAGATCCACTTATTATACATTGAAAAACCAAGAACTGTCACCGAAGCTTTTTTTTTTTTTTTTCTTGTTGCAAAGTTTGGCACTTTAGTTAATATGCTATCGTCCCAAAGGACGCAAATATGGACCTTTTTTTAAATGCTTAAAAAATGGAGGCAACTAATGTTCACTAGTATTGTCTTAACAATTCTTTACTGATTCTTTTATGTCATTCAAGTGTCACAAACGCCTCTCTTCTTCAGCGCGAAACGAAACGATGTATCCAAGGAAAGTGCCGAAGAGAAGAAAAAAAAAAAAAAAAAAAACGCGTAAAGTCAATGTGAAAAGAACCAAAAAACCAAATAAAAAACCAAAAAATTAAAATATTAAAAAAATTAAAAAAAAGCCAAAAATTAAAATAATTAAAACAAAATACCTAACAACCATAAAAGCGATTTATTCGCCAATATCCGCGATTTGCAAAAAATAAAAAAAAAAAAAATATGAACTGCCATCGACGGATACTAGCGAACAACTGACAAAGAAAAGGAACCAATTCATTCACTCAAAAAACAAAACGAACCAGCAATTAAATAAGTTGGAGAGCTAAGTCATTTGATTTCAGATTTTAATTAATGCATTTCTTGCAGACACCCTTTGAGACCTAAGGGGTTGTTCACGTGTTTGATTAGATGACAGGGAAAGTGGTTCAAGGTTTATTTCAGGGATTACTAAAGTATAGGCTTCTCTTTTGATAAAACCGAAATATGACTCGTTCTTTTAATTTTTGGCTTTTATTGAATTTTATTCATCTTTTAAGTTTTTGGTTTTTTCTTTGTTTTTTTTCACATTGACTTTCCGCGTTTGTTTTTTGTTGTTGTTTTTTTCTCTTCGGCACTTTCCTTGGATACATCGTTTCGTTTCGCGCTGAAGAAGAGAGGCGTTTGTCCTCTCAAAATATTCGCTTTGTTTTTTCAGTATTTTCATTTGGCCTATAAAAACCCCATTTTTGCTCGTTTTTCTTTCTTTATGTAATTAAATAAAACAAAGTATGATAAAAAAGTAATAGTTTAGAAATAAATTTCGGCTATATATTTGCACATTAGGGGGTGGGGGGGTGGGGGTAAAGCATAGCATATATTAAATACTTAGCCTAACCTAGATACCTTTTTCCCCCTAAACCCCCAAAGACACAAATTTGAATATTGTAAACGCAGTGAGAAATCACGGTTTGGGATCCAATTCTCTATTGAAAGAAACCCGTTTAACTAGTTTCCTTTAGCGGTTCTTCTCGCTTGTTGCCCGTCTACTACTAAAGTACCAACATTTATATCTAAGAGTTGTTTATTCCCTGATAGAATTTAAGAAGTATATTTACTGCATACCATGTAAGGGAGACCAACCGTACGAGGAAAGAGGCAATGTGGCATTGCCCTTAGTACCAAAATGAAATGAAATTATTCAGCTGCAATAGGTATTTTTGTGGCTTGTTCCCATTCAAATTATATGAAAACAAATTGACGGTGCGAAAAGCTTAAAAGTTTTATTTTTGCTCTCCAGTCAAATTATGAAAATGTGAGACACGCTTCGGGTTCTGGGCATGGAAATGCAGAAGCAATGACAAGAGACATACTTCCTTACTATTTGACAAATTTAGTGTTTCATTTAATTTTTCTCAAAAACTGTGACAAAAGGTCCAACAAAATATACCTATCTGCTAAGCTCAGGGAAAATTAAAAAATTTAAATGAATACATAAAATTTCCAACTCTAGCACTTCTTTTCCTTGAAGAATACATAAGAAAATTTTAATTTAGAGACAGCAGTTTTGGTCGCTTAAGTGTTCAAAATTCCTTTTTATATTCGATTTATTTCTCGACAGTTAATTTTCACTAAAGAAATTCTTATTCAGGATAGAGTGGGAACTGACAAGATAAAATTAATATACTCCATCTGAAAATCTCCAAGAATTCAGTGAAAAGGAAAAGATCAAATGGCTTCAGTCAAGATCAGGCGCAGAGCTCTAACATTGCCTAACGCATATGGCTGAAATTTATTATTTGATTTAATTATTTCTTTCTTTCCCTCGGCCACTTTGCATAGAAGAGGTGGTTGTAAAAACTTCGGAAGGGGGCTCATTCGGCTAAAGTCCCAACCTTTAATATACCGAGACACATTGGTTTCACCAAAACGGGACCAGAAAAAAAAGACCAGAAATGGGCCAAAAAACCTTTGTCACGGGCACTTTAAATGAAACGAATGATGGTGGAAACTTGAGAGGGGACTCATTCGATCAGATATTGGTAAGCTTTACTGATCTTTCTAATGCCTGAAGGGGATTGGAGGGCATCCAGCCTCCTTTCCATGCCCTTTTCTACTACCCGACCTCCCCTCGTAACTCTCATATTATTGGATCATAATTTTAATAGTCATTTTTTCACCCACATCGGAAGGTCTAATAAGCATACCCCTTGGGGTTACCATCACCCCCACAGCCTCAATGACGAAACCGTTAATTATTTAAAGCTTATCCATAGCTTTAGTAGAAAAGACGGTAATGTTTAGTCTTGGTTGCCAGATTAGCAAAAACGTCTTAGGGATCTTTCGCTAGGCCAAGATTCGTAGTTTCAAAGGATATACTCTGGAAAAGACAACCATATCTGATTAAATAAAAAGGCACTATGTCCACCCAAGTTTTCAAATTATTTGCAATACTTTGGAATAGCCTAGAGGACCGAATTGATCTTTCAGGTAATGTCGAGGGGGAGGGAGGTCAACTGACACCAAATTGCGACTTGGGGAGGGGAAGAAGTAAATTAAAAGACACTTTTTCTAACCAAGTCACCAAAACAGCATACCTGCAATATCTTTAGAGCAGTTTGGAGGATGAAGTTGAATATTTAAGGTACAGTTGGTGGAAAAGAAGAGGGCGGTTGTGGCAATCGGGGACAAAAAACAATTTTTGCCTCCGATCTCCCAAAACGTTTTTGTACCATATGCAACTATGGGAATTGTACCTTTTTATAGTCTATACACGATTGAGTGGTGAGGGAAATCAAAAAACACTACGAGGTGCTAGGTATTGAAAAGGGTGTATCTCCAATATTTGAAAGACTTGGGGTGCAAAGTTGAATTTTACAGGAAGTGCTGAGGGAAGAGGGGTTACATGTAGACGCTGAATTATGATATGGAGAGAGGGTAGAGCTAAACCTCAAAAGGTACCCCAAGATACCCATTACAGCTAGCATACACGTCGAAATCTTTCAAAAGGGAACGGCGGATTGACAAAAGAGAACACCAAAGAATACCAAAAACGGATGCTATATAGTGTAATATCCGAAAACAAATTGTTTGAAAGGGAGGGGCAGAACCCATACGACCCCCATTCGCCATTTTACGTGCTCGAAGGTGACTTCAAAATGACAATTTTAGTAGTGAGTTTTAATTGTCTGAAAAGGATATGCTAGTGTCGCATATTTCTATGCTCATTTTTTATTAGTTCAAAATAAAGCATCAAATCTTCCAAAGTTAGGCATATGTTTCATGGTTAATTTCCTAAAAGATTCCCGTGGGTGGTTTTTTCATTCTTTCAATTTTTTTAAAAAATGTAAGCATTTTCTTAAGCATTAACGCAACATAAATTTCAAAATCAAGAACTGTCATTGAAACTCGGGAACATGATTTGTTCAAACATTGACCTTGACCTTCTTAGATCTAGTCCTATGAAAACCAATCACAGTAAGAACGTAAACTAAAACCGTATTCTTGAGCGGGATATATTTAAAGGGATACTTAAAGAGATGTAATGTTTTTTTTTCTATCTCCAAGCAAAACAGTCTACTTTTTAACATAACAAAAACAAAAGGGCAATTTCCATGCCTTGGCTAGCTGATACGTCAATATACGCTGATACGTTCAGCGAGAAGCCTCAAGACCAAAATTCTATGCTCTAGCAAGAAATGGCTAAACTTCGCGAGAAATTTTTAAAGCGTCAAATTCATAATTCAAGTAATAATTCAAGTAACTTCATGAAATAGAACCCTGGAACATCTTACGTCAGAATATAATCAATCAATTAGTTTAGTATGGCGTGGCAATTGAATCAAGTTTGACTTTTAAGTGATTTATCTTTCCCATTAATATTGGCCGGAGTTTTTACACTAGATGGTCTTATAAGCCAACTTCAATTTTAAAGCGATATTTGCACCAGGTAATTTCCTACATTTCGGACTCAGCTTATTACGAAGATCCAATTATTATACATATAAAAACCAAGAACGGTCACCGAAGCTTTTTTTTTTTTTTTTTTCTTGTTGCAAAGTTTGGCACTTGAGTTAAAATTCTATCGTCCCAATGGACGCAAATCTGGACCTTTTTTTAACTACTTAAAAAATGGAGGCAACTAATGTTCACTAGTATTGTCTTGACAATTCTTTACTGATTCTTTTATGTCATTCAAGTGTCACAAACGCCTCTCTTGTTCAGCGCGAAACGAAACGATGTATCAAAGGAAAGTACCGAAAAGAAGAAAACAACAACAAAAAAAAAACGCGGAAAGTCAATGTGAAAAGAACCAAAAAAAACAAAGAAAAAACCAAAAACTTAACAGATCAAAAAAACTAAATAAAAGCCAAAAATTAAAAGAGTTAAAACCAAATACCTAAAAACCATAAAAGCGAGTTATTCGCCAATATCCGCGATTTGCAAAAATAAAAAAAATAAAAAAATATGAACTGCCATCGACGGATACTAGCGAACAACTGACAAAGAAAAGGAATCAATTCATTCACTCAAAAAAACAAAGCGAACCAGCAATTAAATAAGTTGGAGAACTATGTCATTTGATTTCGGATTTTAATTAATGCATTTCTTGCAGACACCCTTTGAGACCTAAGGGGTTGTTCACGTGTTTGATTGGATGACTGGGAAAGTGGTTCAAGGTTTATTTCAGGGATTACTAAAGTATCGGCTTCTCTTTTGAGAAAACCGAAATATGACTCGTTCTTTTAATTTTTGGCTTTTATTGAATTTTATTCATCTTTTAAGTTTTTGGTTTTTTCTTTGTTTTTTTTCACATTGACTTTCCGCGTTTGTTTTTTGTTGTTGTTTTTTTCTCTTCGGCACTTTCCTTGGATACATCGTTTCGTTTCGCGCTGAAGAAGAGATGCGTTTGTCCTCTCGAAATATTCGCTTTGTTTTATCAGTATTTTCATTTGGCCTATAAAAACCCCATTTTTGCTCGTTTTTCTTTCTTTATGTAATTAAATAAAACAAAGTATGATAAAAAAGTAATAGTTAAGAAATAAATTTTGGCTATATATTTGCATATCAGGGGGGTGGGGGGGGGGGGGGGGTAAATCAAAACATATAATAAATACGTAACCTAACTTAGGTGCCTTTTTTCCCCCCTAAACCCCAAAAAACAACAGTTTAAATATTGTAAACGCAATGACAAACCACGGCTTGCAATCCAATTCTCTATTGAAAGAAACCCGTTAAACTAGTTTCCTTTAGCGGTTCTTCTCGCTTGTTGCCCGTCTACTACTAAAGTACCAACATTTATATCTAAGAGGTGTTTATTCCCTGATAGAATTTAAGAAGTATATTTACTGCATACCATGTAAGGGAGACCAACCGTACGAGGAAAGAGGCAATGTGGCATTGCCCTTAGTACCAAAATGAAATGAAATTATTCAGCTGCAATAGGTATTTTTGTGGCTTGTTCCCATTCAAATTATATGAAAACAAATTGACGGTGCGAAAAGCTTAAAAGTTTTATTTTTGCTCTCCAGTCAAATTATGAAAATGTGAGACACGCTTCGGGTTCTGGGCATGGAAATGCAGAAGCAATGACAAGAGACATACTTCCTTACTATTTGACAAATTTAGTGTTTCATTTAATTTTTCTCAAAAACTGTGACAAAAGGTCCAACAAAATATACCTATCTGCTAAGCTCAGGGAAAATAAAAAAATTTAAATGAATACATAAAATTTCCAACTCTAGCACTTCTTTTCCTTGAAGAATACATAAGAAAATTTTAATTTAGAGACAGCAGTTTTGGTCGCTTAAGTGTTCAAAATTCCTTTTTATATTCGATTTATTTCTCGACAGTTAATTTTCACTAAAGAAATTCTTATTCAGGATAGAGTGGGAACTGACAAGATAAAATTAATATACTCCATCTGAAAATCTCCAGGAATTCAGTGAAAAGGAAAAGATCAAATGGCTTCAGTCAAGATCAGGCGCAGAGCTCTAACATTGCCTAACGCATATGGCTGAAATTTATTATTTGATTTAATTATTTCTTTCTTTCCCTCGGCCACTTTGCATAGAAGAGGTGGTTGTAAAAACTTCGGAAGGGGGCTCATTCGGCTAAAGTCCCAACCTTTAATATACCGAGACACATTGGTTTCACCAAAACGGGACCAGAAAAAAAGAGACCAGAAATGGGCCAAAAAACCTTTGTCACGGGCACTTTAAATGAAACGAATGATGGTGGAAACTTGAGAGGGGACTCATTCGATCAGATATTGGTAAGCTTTACTGATCTTTCTAATGCCTGAAGGGGATTGGAGGGCATCCAGCCTCCTTTCCATGCCCTTTTCTACTACCCGACCTCCCCTCGTAACTCTCATATTATTGGATCATAATTTTAATAGTAATTTTTTCACCCACATCGGAAGGTCTAATAAGCATACCCCTTGGGGTTACCATCACCCCCACAGCCTCAATGACGAAACCGTTAATTATTTAAAGCTTATCCATAGCTTTAGTAGAAAAGACGGTAATGTTTAGTCTTGGTTGCCAGATTAGCAAAAACGTCTTAGGGATCTTTCGCTAGGCCAAGATTCGTAGTTTCAAAGGATATACTCTGGAAAAGACAACCATATCTGATTAAATAAAAAGGCACTATGTCCACCCAAGTTTTCAAATTATTTGCAATACTTTGGAATAGCCTAGAGGACCGAATTGATCTTTCAGGTAATGTCAAGGGGGACGGAGGTCAACTGACACCAAATTGCGACTTGGGGAGGCGAAGAAGTAAATTAAAAGACACTTTTCTAACCAAGTCACCAAAACAGCATACCTGCAATATCTTTAGAGCAGTTTGGAGGATGAAGTTGAATATTTCAGGTACAGTTGGTGGAAAAGAAGAGGGCGATTGTGGCAATCGGGGACAAAAAACAATTTTTGCCTCCGATCTCCCAAAACGTTTTTGTACCATATGCAACTATGGGAATTGCACCTTTTTATAGTCTATACACGATTGAGTGGTGAGGGAAATCAAAAAACACTACGAGGTGCTAGGTATTGAAAAGGGTGTATCTCCAATATTTGAAAGACTTGGGGTGCAAAGTTGAATTTTACAGGAAGTGCTGAGGGAAGAGGGGTTACACGTAGACGCTGAATTATGATATGGAGAGAGGGTAGAGCTAAACCTCAAAAGGTACCCCAAGATACCCATTACAGCTAGCATACACGTCGAAATCTTTCAAAAGGGAACGGCGGATTGACAAAAGAGAACACCAAAGAATACCAAAAACGGATGCTATATAGTGTAATATCCGAAAACAAATTGTTTGAAAGGGAGGGGCAGAACCCATACGACCGCCATTCGCCATTTTACGTGCTCGAAGGTGACTTCAAAATGACAATTTTAGTAGTGAGTTTTAATTGTCTGAAAAGGATATGCTAGTGTCGCATATTTCTATGCTCATTTTTTATTAGTTCAAAATAAAGCATCAAATCTTCCAAAGTTAGGCATATGTTTCATGGTTAATTTCCTAAAAGATTCCCGTGGGTGGTTTTTTCATTCTTTCAATTTTTTTAAAAAATGTAAGCATTTTCTTAAGCATTAACGCAACATAAATTTCAAAATCAAGAACTGTCATTGAAACTCGGGAACTTGATTTGTTCAAACATTGACCTTGACCTTCTTAGATCTAGTCCTATGAAAACCAATCACAGTAAGAACGTAAACTAAAACCGTATTCTTGAGCGGGATATATTTAAAGGGATACTTAAAGAGATGTAATGTTTTTTTTCTATCTCCAAGCAAAACAGTCTACTTTTTAACATAACAAAAACAAAAGGGCAATTTCCATGCCTTGGCTAGCTGATACGTCAATATACGCTGATACGTTCAGCGAGAAGCCTCAAGACCAAAATTCTATGCTCTAGCAAGAAATGGCTAAACTTCGCGAGAAATTTTTAAAGCGTCAAATTCATAATTCAAGTAATAATTCAAGTAACTTCATGAAATAGAACCCTGGAACATCTTACGTCAGAATATAATCAATCAATTAGTTTAGTATGGCGTGGCAATTGAATCAAGTTTGACTTTTAAGTGATTTATCTTTCCCATTAATATTGGCCGGAGTTTTTACACTAGATGGTCTTATAAGCCAACTTAAATTTTAAAGCGATATTTGCACCAGGTAATTTCCTACATTTCGGACTCAGCTTATTACGAATATCCAATTATTATACATTTAAAAACCAATAACTGTCACCGAAGCTTTTTTTTTTTTTTTTTTCTTGTTGCAAATTTTTGGCCTTTTGTTAAAATTCTATCGTCCCAATGGACGCAAATCTGGACCTTTTTTTAACTACTTAAAAAATGGAGGCAACTAATGTTCACTAGTATTGTCTTGACAATTCTTTACTGATTCTTTTATGTCATTCAAGTGACTTCCAGTGTAAACAAACTAATTGTGAGTCAATTACCGGGAAAAAGAAAAGAGGTAAGAAATTAAGATCTTGGAATGTTACATTCTATAGAGCATGGAACTGTTGATATTGAATATCTAAGTGACGATGTAGAAGGAGTTCAAAAAAGAGCAGTTAAAATCATCCTTGGAGAAAAATTTGTAGATATAAGTCTGCATCTTGAGTCTTTAAAGATTGAAACTCATAGAGATCGCAGTTGATAATGCGTTTCGGGTAATTTCTCCTTGCTAGCCCAAAGCACCGACTTTTTCTACCCCCTGCTGCCAACTCAGTAGTTAATACCAGAAAGAAGAACAATTAATGCCAGCGCCTTGCAGAACTAATCGATTTAACAATTCATTTGTGCCGTTTCTTACCAATGTCTATAACAAAATGCCTTAGGACTAGGTTTGTAAATGACAGCGACATTCAGTTTGCGATTTTTATCTATGACTATGGAATCTATCTTTAATAAATGATTTCTGATTTCTGATATTTAGGATAGGCATAATAAGCGCAGAAACACTAATATTTGGATACTCAGCAGAACAAAGAAAAGGTATAACACATGAATTCCTCTTATGTTTACAAAGGATTTCAAGTAGGTCTTCTTTCGTTTCAGTTTTTCTAAATACGTCAGTTAAAAGTACATCTTTGCATAAGTACAACACATACCAGCCATTTCTGGTGCGCGGCCTAAAGAATCACCAGAATGAATACTACACCAGAATTGCTGCACTTGCTGAAGTGATTATTATTATGTAGAGATAAAATGAGTAAAACCATTTACTGCTATAATGAATTAATGGGCATGTCACCCCTCTCTAGTTTTATTTATTATAGCACTTGAAGAACAGATTGTTGACATATTTTGTGCTAACCTTAATAAGCCTTCTTCATGAGCGTTAAGTCCGATTCCTGTGCCAATCTTAGTAACTAGTGACAATAGCTCATTCCGCACAACATTTCTTTCCATGGAGTGGCTTCCATCATCTGCTGATACTAGAAAAAAAATATATACTTCTAAATGGTTTTGTAATTATCTTTTTCGTTTTACCCTGCTACAAGTCCTCATCCTATTTAAAGTATGAAAAAAGTTTCATGGGAAGTAAACTTGCATTAGAAACTTGAAGCGAATCTGAGGGTAAAAGCATATTTAAGTTTCTTAAATTAAATTTCAATAGGACTTTGAAAAGAAAAAAACTTAACACATTGCGGTTTCCTTTGTTTATCCAATATCCACTTTGAACCACCATTTGGTAAAAATAAAATTAACACAAAATCTTCTCCACTCACGTCCCTTTAAGCATAAATTTTAAATGAATTACGTAAATAATACTGATGCCAGGGCCATATCTAGGATATTTGTTCAGTGGGCAGGGGGTATCAAAATGATTTTTCTTTGGGGAGGGAGGTTACCAAAACAATTTTCCGGTTGAGGTTTTTTGTTTTTAACCTACATTTCTACGGTAAATTTACGATTAGGAGAAAAATTTCAGGGTAGGGTTCAAAACTCTTATAATCCCCCTGGGATGCAGCCGCAATCGATAATAAATATTATTCAAAACCAATAATACACAATAAACAAGTAAAAAAACTAGAAAAAATCATCATTCAGACATTGCTTTTCTTTCTTTTTGAAGGACCCGAAAGACCCACAAGCAGCTGCTTTGAAAGTGGGTTTCAAGCCATAGCACACGTAATTCCAGGGGAAAAATCTGACCTAGGTATCGGTGTCGGGAGTAAATGAATATGTTATAAACGTCGTGCATTCAAACTATGAATGTGTGATATTAGCGGGAATAGTCTTTTAAATGATTAGAGCAGCAGGCCTGAAAATAATTTGAGACCAAAAATAGTACACGATAGTGTGAAGCTATAACAATGATAGCGGTTGCAGCATTGGACCTACAGCTTTGAGTGCTTTATTATGTAGTGAGTTTAACTTATGTAAATGCGACTTGAAAGTAGATTCTCAAAATGTATATTAACAATGAAATTGAGATTTGACAAGAGCGCTGTAAATCCGGGTCAGTGTTTTTCTTGGGCATTAGTGACTAGGCTTACTCAGGGTTCCCATCAACACTTGTGATACGCCGCTTGAACGAAAGGTTTTCGTCGATTAAAACCTTATATATTGAAGATATCCGTTTTGTGGTCTCTTTATAAGCCCACACAGTTTCAATGGCATTCAGGTTAGGATCCAGCGAACTGACACAGAAAAACAATGTTGCATCCACCCACAGGTATGGTTCTTCAACAATGTTTTGTAACTTCATTGTCAGAGATTTAAAGCTACATCCTAAACTACTCATAGGTCAATCATCCACACATGCTATTAGATCACCCTGGGCATCTGCAACAATCCACAACGTGACTAGTACGTGACATAGTTAGCACCAGTAAGGGCTATGACTTGCAAAAATCAGCATGTGAACAAGAAATTTTTTTTTCTTATCTGAGAACCTCACCAAAGCTAGATCCACGTATCACCTTGCTGCATGATCAGAGAGCTTTCCCATGTTTCATCTCCTTTCTTTGACGTTATTTTCAAGGTATTTGCAACAGAACATTTTCGGTGTGGATATCTTTGAAACATACCTACTATAGACTATTGTCTGCCCCCCCCCAAAAAAAAACAGCAACAGATTGTATGTACATGTATATATTAACTACTTTTTGAATATAGTGATTAACAAAAGGCCATTTCTTGGATTGGAAACATTCCACCGAAATGAGCTAAACCACACTTCCAAAAACCAAATCTAATTCAGAATGGAATTCTACATCCTCAACATCGAAAATGGGATAAAAAGTCTCCGTAGAAAACCCCAGCATTGTAGAACTATCTTCCAGACAACTTGTCAGTCCCCCTTTAAGTGCGACACCTAATGTATCCAATCACGTGCACATAATCACCCTTTCCAGAATGAGAAAACTTAGCGATAACAAAAGTTTCGTACAGCTATTTTTTCTTTTCTAGTTCATTTCTTACAGAAACTCTTGATCTATTCGATACGAGATTAGAAAAAGCTGAAACAAGAAAATAAATCGGTGAGCAAAAGAAATACTTCTTTAGGCACTAAAAGTTGAATAGCCTCCCAAAGCTGTGTCAGCTTGAAGGCATCCAGACGACAAAGGGAGGACAAGACATAATAAATGAAGAAGGCATTTGCGTTGGCTGACGAGATTAGTTTAGGAAATGTTTTAATGAGCTTCTTGAATGCAAAATGGCCCTTCTGGCTAAGGAAAAATACTGGCGTATGTTAACAGAAGTCTTAGTCAAAGTGAATATGAGAAGAAAATAATTTCACACAAATAAGATTTCACTACTTGTAAAGCATAGAGGTTCTATTTTCACCACTTGTAAAGCATAGAGGTTCTATTCTAACTAAACCGATTTGTCACTTCTACAGTAGCTGATTCATGGGCAGCGTGATAACGCTGCCATGTAAAGAGCGCTATATCTTCAATGCCTCATTTGTATTTTCAGGCCACTTAGCATGGAAGGAGTTGACGTATAACCGTCAGAAAGGGCTTATTCAATTGGAAGTTGAAAGTTCGAGTGCCCTTTTTAAGAGTCAAAAGTGACTGGAGGGCAACCAGCCCCCCCCCTCTCCCACGCCCTTCTTGGTTGCCCTTCAATCCCCTCAACCCTAAAGACGTCCAATCAAAATTTTGAGGACGTCATTTCGCTCGAAAGAACCGAAATGTCCAATAAATATGCCTCTGGGGATGACTAAATAAACAAAAACAAGTTTTTTCAACTGAAAGTAAGGAGCAACATTAAAACTTTAAACCAACAGAAATTAGTCCGTATATGGCGTTTTTAATTTACGAGATGATTGAGAAACAGGAAGATTAACAATATAATTAAGTAGTCGAGAAAACGAGAGCAATATCAACCAGTGGACAGAAAATAAGCGAAAAGAACAAAAGCAGATATTTCGGCAACGACCTCCACCACGCCGTCTTCAGTGCTCAACTAAGGAAATATGTTATTTGAATCTTTTAATATTTAGTTATTGTAAATTGGGTTTATAGGAATATTTCTAGCATCTCTATTTAAAGCGAGGTCTCTATTTATATATTTTTAATTTCAATTGCCTCCCTAAAAGATTGCAGTAATCCATTTGCTGTGGATATTAAATTTACCTCATCAAAAGAACTATATAATCTAGTTTTTTTTTTAAATGTGGAGGGCCAAAGCAGAATCGAAATCATAATTTTTATTTTCACATCTCAAGGATTTATCTACTGAGATCTTGTGTTCATACAGTCATTCCCCCAGCTGTTGACGGGTCCTCCAAATGTAAAACTTCCCGCAAGAACAATGAACTCTGTAAACACCACTACTCAGTATAGGGTCAGTTTTATCCTTTCCAGAACTGAAAAAAACACTCAGTCTTTAGTTCATTTTTGAAAAAAAAAAAAAAACAAACAAACAAAGACTGTGTTTCTTTAAAATTTTCGAAGTTTGTCGCTGGATATCGGGATATATTTAAGTTTACTTCAAAGGCCATTTTTTCTTCTTCTTGTTTTTGAGCTCTGAAGACGGCCTGGCGGAGGTCCTTGCCATTAAACTAAATAAAAAACAACAAGTTTTTTTTAACTGAAAGTAAGGAGCGACATTAAAACTTAAAACGAACAGAAATTATTCCGTATATGAAAGGGGCTGTCCCCTCCTCAATACCTCGCTCTTTACGCTAAAGTTTTTTACTTTTTTAAAAAATAAAGTTGTGTGACAGATTCAAACTTTAGCATAAAGAGCGAGGTCTTCAAGAGGGGCCAAGTCCTCTCATACACGGAATTATTTCTGTTCGATTTAATTTTAAACGTTACTCCTTACTTGCAGTAAAAAAAACTTGTTTTTTTTATTTAATTTCTGAAAGTTCTTGAATTCATGCCGTTTTTATTTTGGCTAACCGTACAAGAATAATTAGAATGAAATTCGCATATTAATTTTCCGTAACTTCTGACGTAACTTACGAATGAACTTACGTAACGAACTTCTATATTCGTATGTTTTATTACGTATATTAGGGAGTTTGCCCCCTAGTCGATACCTTGCTCTTTACGCTAAAGTTCGAATTTTGTTCAAAACACAAACCCCTGAATCACAAAGGCCGGTTAATTAGAATAGATAGCTCTTTTGAAAGTACTAAAAAAATCTTTAGCGAAAAGGGCGAGGTATTGACTAGGGGGCGAACCCCCTCATATACGTAATAATTTCTGTGTGTTTTAAGTTTTAATGTTGCTCTTTACTTTCAGTTGAAAATTTTTTTTTTTTTTTTATTTAATTTCTGATCGTTCTTTAAATAATGCTGGGAAATCCGGCGCCCCCATCATAGATATGTCCCTTCCCCCAGCGAAGTATCCTCCGTGGAAGGATCTTCCCACATGGCCATCTCCACTGACACCCCCCATCAGAAAAAAATTCCTTAAGGAACCTCCTGATACTTCCCAAGAACAAAAAATATTTTTAAACAACAGGCAAAACTCATAACTTACAGCTCTTCCCCCGGGAGCTCTGGGAGATGAAAGTAGAGTAGGAACTACCATTTCTGAGCCTTTATGTTCCTTCCGGTTTTTCTGGTAGGTAATTCTATTCTACTGGTCATTACACTCTTTCTTTGTCAAGAGATTTACGCAATTTAAGGACAAGTTTTTCTGACGTAGATTTCTAGTTCATGATATATAATTTTTTTTTTTAGTTTAAATCCGTGGTCATTCATATTTAAATTGATTAGTAGTTTTTTTTTTTTTTTAAACTTGGCTAATAGGTTTTTAAACCTATAAATACGAACGCTACATGCATTCCATTTTTGGAACTAGGAGTGAGATTGTGTGTGATGCTATCAGACTGGTTTCGTTTCATGGGTTCATTAATAGAAGGACTAATGTTTTTTGAAAAGGGTAATTACTTCTTTAGTTTACGAGATTTGCGAATTTTTTGCGAAAAGGTACTCCATTTTCACTACTGTGATCTGATTGAATTGTCGCCGACAATGAGATTTAATCGTTACTAAGCCTATTGTTATTGCGAAAGGGGTTACTCAATTTACTTCTTAGTGTTAAATGACAGATTTCCAAATACGATCATTTTGAAAAGCACAAAAAAAAAATTGGTTCATCCCCTCATTTCTATAGGGCAGGAGATAACTTAATTTACTTTGGCAACGAATGATATTAATTAGTGATTGATTGTATCAGTGGAGAAAAAAAGGATCAAACTGATTAACAGTTAAGGTAACCCCAAAGGATCTGTCAACTGCGGTAATTTGTTATAAATTTGAAAAATACCTAACGACGAATCGGAAACATTTGATTAACATTTGCAAAGAAAAGGAGTAATGGGATTTGTGAATTGGAGGAGATGGGGTGGTTATGCACTGTATAATACACAAATGATGTTTTGGAGAGCTAGGGGTCGTGTATGTCTCTTTGGGATATGTGTGTCTCCTTGGGAGCATTTGAATATTTTGGTTACTAAAGTATTATATTTTCATCATGTTTTAGGATATTCGATTAGGATTAACTTAACTTCATTCCTTGAGTGTTGTCGGGGGTAACACGTAAGTACCAAATTTTGAGTTCACTGCAGGGGATTTTCCACAAGGAGAATTTTCCATGGGGAGGGAATTTTCCAGGAGGTGAATTGCTACAAGTTTCACGGGAAATCATCCGTACATGGGTTTTTTCCAAATTTTAAAGAAAATTTGCAAATGAAAAGAGGATTTTTGCACCAAACTTATGTTAATTTCTGCTCGTTTTGGGTTTTGATTCGATTATTTCCTACATTCTTTACAGTCTCATGAAATGTAATTAAACAAATATAAAACATTTTTCAACTAAAGTAAGGAGCAAGCTTTAAAACTCATAACAGATTTTCTTTTAAAATTTGGAAAAAAAAAGCCAACTTCACAATAAAGAGTAAGGAGTTAAGGATGAGACAGACTTTTGATCTTTTACATAATTAAATAAATAAAAACGGGGGGGGGGGGGGGCGGGGGTTAAGTTGTACAGGGTTTCAGTTATAAAGGGGTTAATTTAAATAGGTCTCACTTGCACGAAGGTTCAGATGCATGGGGATTCACTTGCTTGGGGTTCAGTTACACGGGGATTCAGTTACAATGGAACCCACACAAAAAAACAATGAGGGCACACACAAAAGCCAAATTAGCCCAGTGGCCTACGAGAAATCATGGGTTGCATGGGGGGTTGACTTGCACGAGGGTTCAGTTAAAGGGGTACAGTTACACGGGAGTTTAGTTAAATTGGGTTGAGTACAAATATAAAAGATTTTTCAACTAAAGTAAGGAGCAAGTTTAAAACTCATAACAGATTTTCTTTAAAAATTTGGAAGCCAACTTCGCAATAAAGAGTAAGGAGTTAAGCATGAGACAGACTTTTGACCTTTTAAATAATTAAATAAATAAAAAAGGGGGTTCAGTTGTACAGGGTTTCGGCTATACAGGGTTTCAGTTAAAGAGGTCTCACTTGCACGAAAGTTCAGATGCATGGGGGTTCACTTGCTTGGGGTTCAGTTACACCGGGATTCAGTTACAATGGAACCCACACAAAAAACAATGGGGGCACACACAAAAGCCAAATTAGCCCTGTGGCCTACGAGAAATCATAGGTTGCATGGGGGGTTGACTTGCACGAGGGTTCAGTTAAAGGGAGTACAGTTACACAGGGGTTTAGTTAAATTGGGTTGAGTTGCACGAGGGTTCAGTAGCACGAGACTTCAGTAGCACGGGGGGTTCGGTTGTACAGGGTTTCGGTTATACAGGGGTTCAGTTACATGGAGGGTATAGTGAGATTTTAAAAGATGATTTAAAAGATGATTTTAGAAGAGGATTTGAAGATGAAACTCTGTGGTCGTTATAATACACAAGTTCCATTTGAACAGTGTTGTGAGGTCTCCTACCCCAACCTCAAAGGGTTCCGGTCCTCCTACCCCAACCCTGAAGGAAGCCAGTGGTCCTCAAAGGTCCCCCAAGCTCCCAAAGGACCACCCAGCCCTCAAGAACCCCCCTCAGACCCTCAAAGGCCCTCCCCGGGCTCTCGTCTTTCGTAGGTGAATATTGTCTGAAACTTATGTTTCGGGGTGTATGGGTTACTATTTTTGACTTTTCGGATTTGGATTTCTTAGTCTTTCATAGGTATGGGTTGTCTGAAACCTATGATTTGGGATGGATGGTTTGCTATTTTTGAATTTTCTGAGCTGGATTTCTCACCCCTTTCATGGGTGTGTGTTGTCGGAAAATTATGATTTGGGATGTGTAGTTTGCAAGTTGGACTTTTCAGGGCTAGATTTCTTAGTCTTTCGTTGGTGTGTGTTGTCTGAAATCTATGATTTGGGATGTGTGGGTTGCTATTTTTTTACTTTTCTGAGCTTTAGCCTAATTGCGTAGCTATTAAAGGAACATTAGAGACGACACACTCAAAGTGACGACTAACACATAGAGACGACACACACACAGAGACAACAAAAACACAGAGACGACACACATAGAGAGAAGACCCACACAAAGAGACGACATACACAATGAGACGACTTACACAGAGAGACGACACACACACAGAGACGACTAACACACAGAGACGACAGAAAGACAGAGACGAATCACACACAGAGAGGACAAAACACACAGAAACGACACATAGAGACGACACATGCACAGAGACGAGACACACACACAGAGTCAACACACACAGAGAGAAGAGACACGAACACAGAAAAGACAAAACATACATATAGACGACACAAACCAAGAGACGTCACACACACACAGATACGAAACACACATAGAGACGAAACACACATAGAGACAACACACACACACAGAGAGACAACATCCACACAGAGACGACACACACACACAGAGACGACACACTCAAAGTGACGACTTACACATAGAGACGACACATGCACAGAGACAACAAACACACAGAGACGACACAGATAGAGAGACGACACACACACACAGAGACGACACACTCAAAGTGACGACTTACACATAGAGACGACACACACACAGAGACGACAAACACACAGAGACGACACACAGACAGAGACGACACGCAAACAGAGACGACAAACACACAGAGACAACACACACACATATACGAAACACACACAAAGCGACGACACATGCACAGAGAGTACAAACACACAGAAACGACAAACACACACAGAGACGACACACACATAGAGACAGCACAGACATAGAGATGACAGACACACAGATACAAAACACCCACAGAGAGGACTCACACACACACAGAGGACAAACACACAGAGACGACAGACACAAAGAGACGAATCACACACAGAGAGGACAAACACACAGAAACGACACATAGAGACGACACATGCACAGAGACGATACACACACACAGAGTCAACACACACAGAGAGACGAGACACACACCACACAGAAATGACAAACACACATAGAGATGACACACACAAAGAGACTACACACACACACAGATACGAAACACACATAGGGACGACACACACAAAGAGAAAACAACACACACACACACAGACAACATCCACACAGAGACGACACAAACACACACACAGAGACGACACACTCAAAGTGACGACTTACACATAGAGACTACACACACACAGAGACGACAATCACACAGACACGACACACACACACATATACACAGAGACGACACACACATAGAGACAACACAGACACAAAGACGACACAAACACAGAGACGACAACACATAGAGAGACGACACGCACACAGAGACGACAAACACACAGAGACAACACACACACACAGATACGAAACACACACAGAGACGATACATGCACAGAGACGACACACACACACAGAGTCGACTCACACAGAGACGACAGACACAAAGAGACGAATCACACACAGAGAGGACAAACACACAGAAACGACACACAGAGACGTCACACACACACGGATACGAAACACACAAAGAGACGACACTCACAGAGAGACAACACAAACCCACAGAGACAACATCCACACAGAGACGACACACACACACAGAGACGACAAACTCAAAGTGACGACTTACACATAGAGACGACACACACACAGAGACGACAAACACACAGAGACGGCACACATAGAGAGACGACACGCAAAAAGAGACGACACACACACAGAGACAACACACATACAGATACGAAACACACAAAGCGACGACACACGCACAGAGAGGACAAACACACAGAAACGACACACACACACAGAGACGACACACACATAGAGACAACACAGACATAGAGATGACAGACACACGGATACGAAACACCCACAGAGACGACACACACACACAGATTCCACTCACACACACAGAGGACAAACACACAGATACGAAAGACACAAATCGACGATTCACACACAGCGATGACAAACACACAGAACCAACACAAAGAGACGACACATGCACAGACACTACACACACACACACAGTCAACACACACAGAGAGACGAGACACACACACACACATAACAGACACACATACATAGAGACGATACACTTAAATAGACGTCACACACACACAGATAAGACACAAACATAGGGACGAAACACACATAGAAACCACGAACACACTAAGAGAACAAATATACCCAGAGACGACACAAACACACACACACACACAGACGACACACAAAAAGATACGACTTACTAAGCCCGGAGACTCATACGACTATACGAATAGAAATAAGACTAGACATACACACACATACAAGGAGAAGACACACACATAGAGACAACACAGACACAGAGACGACACACACCACCAGCTAACAAAACGTAGATTGACCACAGGCAAACCAAGACGAACAACACACAAAGACAACACACACACAGAAAAGAAATACCCACAGAGAGGACACACACACACAGAGTCCACACACACAGATAATACAGACAAACATATACTAATCACCCACATAGAGGAAAAACACAAAGACACGACACAAATACACCTCACACACACACACAGAGATGACCCACACATCTATTCGACACTCACATCCAGAAAACACACACACACAGTGAACCTATACAAACATAGAAGACACACACACACAGACAAGCCCTACACACGGACACGACATACAAATAGAGGCGACACACACACAGAGACGACACACACACAGAGACGACACGGATAAAGAGACGACACGCACACAGAGACGACAAACACACAGAGACAACACACATACACATACTAAACACACACAGCGACGACACACGCACAGAGAGTACACACACACAGAAACGACACACACACACAGAGACGACACACACATAGAGACAACACAGACATAGAGATGACAGACACACAGATACGAAACACCCACAGAGACGACACACACACAGAGTCCACTCACACACACAGAGGACAAACAAACAGAGACGGCATACACAAAGAGACGAATCACACACAGAGAGTACAAACACACAGAAACAACACATAGAGACGTCCCAGTCACAGATACTATACACACACACAGAGTCAACGACCTCAAAGAGATGAGACACACACACACAGAACTTACAAACATACATAGATATGACACACACAACGACAGGTCACACACACACACAGAGACTACACACAACTAGAGCCGAAACACACATAGAGACACCACACACAGACACACACAACACCCACACAGAGACTACACAAACACACACACACACACAGACTACAAACTCAAAGTGACGACTTACACACAGAGATGACAATCACACAGAAACGACACACACATACACAGAGACGACACACACATAGACAAAACACAGATACAGAGACGACACACACACAGAGACGACAACACATAGAGAGACGACACGCACACAAAGACGACAAACACACACAGACAACACACACACACAGATACGAAATACCCACAGAGACGACACATGCACAGAGACGACACACACACACACACAGAGTCCACTCACACAGAGAGAGGACAAACACACAGAGACGACAGACACAAAGAGACGAATCACACACACAGAGGACAAACACACACAAACGACACATAGAGACGATACATGGACAGAGACGAAACACACACACAGAGTCAACACACACAGAGAGACGAGACATGGCGTATCTGATGAAATAATTTAGGTCTTATGATCAATTTAATTTTTTTTTTAATAAAGTAGTCTTTTTTAGTAAGGACACTCATAACAACACGCACACAGAGAGAACACACACACACACACAGAGACGACACCCATATAGAGACGACACACACACAGAGACGACATACTCAAAGTGACGACTGACACATAGAGACGACACACACACACACACTCACAGAGACGACACAACACAGAGACGAGACACATAGAGACGACACACACACACACACACAGATGACAAACACACGGAGACAACACACACACACAAAGAGACGACACACACACAGAGACGACACACACACACAGAGCCAACTCACGCACAGAGAGGACAAGCTCTTGGTCAGAAATAGAGGCTGTTTCCAAAGATTTATAATAAGAAAAAAATTGTCAGGTGTGCCTACACATTGCAAAAAAAGTGACCAGCACGAAAACTCCACGTTTTCAACCAGACTGGTTGAAAACGGGTTAATCTAGTTGGGTTAATCTAAGTTGGGTTAATCTAGGTTCACTTAGAGTGGCGCGCCACTCTATGTGAACCTAGATTAACCCAACTTTTTGGATATCTCTCTCACTATGACTCTCTGTTGGACCAAGAGCTTGTCCTCTCTGTGCGTGAGTTGGCTCTGTGTGTGTGTGTCGTCTCTGTGCGTGTGTCGTCTCTTTGTGTGTTTCGTATATGTGTGTGTGTGTGTGTCGTCTCTATGTGTCTCATCTCTGTGTGTTTTGTCGTCTCTGTGTGTGTGTGTGTGTGTGTCTTCTATTTGTGTATGTCGTCACTTTGTGTTTGTCGTCTCTGTGTGTGTTTCGTCCGTGTATGGGTGTCGTCTCTTTGTATGTGTTTTCTCTCTGTGTGATTATTTTAATTAGTGACCTTACTAAAAAAAAAACTACTTTATTAAAAAAAAAATAAATTAAATTGATCATAAGACCTAAATTATTTCATCAGATACGCCATGTCTCGTCTCTCTGTGTGTGTTGACTCTGTGTGTGTGTATCGTCTCTGTCCATGTGTAGTCTCTATGTGTCGTTTCTTTGTGTTTGTCGTCTCTGTGTGTGTTTTGTATCTTCTTGTCTGTAGTGTATGTGTGTTTTTACTCTCTCTGTGTGTGTGGACTCTGTGTGTGTGTGTGTGTGTCGTCTCTGTGCATGTGTCGTCTCTGTGGGTATTTCGTATGTGTGTGTGTGTTGTCTCTGTGTATTTGTCGTCTCTGCGTGCGTGTCGTCTCTCTATGTGTTGTCGTCTCTGTGTGTGTGTCGTCTCTGTGTCTGTGTTGTCTCTATGTGTGTGTCGTTTCTGTGTATGTGTGTGTGTGTCGTTTCTGTGTGATGTTCGTCTCTGTGTGTGTGTCGTGTCTTTTTGTAAGTCATCACTTTATGTGTTTAGTCTATGTGTGTGTGTCGTCTGTGTGTGTGTGTGTTTTTGTAGTCTCTGTGTGGAGGTTGTCTGTGTGTGTGTGTTGTCTCTATGTGTGTGTCGTCCCTATGTGTGTTTCGTATCTATGTGTGTGTGACGTCTCTTTGTGTGTGTCATCTCTACGTGTGCGTTTGTCATTTCTGTGTGTGTGTGTGTCTCGTCTCTCTGTGTGTGTTGACTCTGTGTGTGTGTATCTTCTCTGTGATTGTGTCGTATCTATATGTCTGGTCTGTGTGTTTGTCCTCTGTTTGTGTATTTCATATCTTTTTGTCTTTAGTCGCTATTTGTTTGTACTATGTTTGTTTTTGTGGACTATGTTTGTGTGTGTAGTATCTGTGGGTGTTTCGTATCTCTGTGTCTGTCATATCTATGTCTGTGTTGTCTCTGTGTGTGTCGTCTCTATGTGTGTGTGTCGTTTCTGTGTGTTTGTCCCCTCTGTGCGTGTGTCGTCGGTGTGTGTGTTTAGTATCTGTGTGTTTGTTGTCTCTGTGTGTTTGTCGTCTCTGTTTGCGTGTCGTCTCTCTATGTGTGCCGTCTCTGTGTGTTTGTCGTCTCTGTGTGTGTGTCGTCTCTATGTGTCAGTCGTCACTTTGAGTATGTCTTCTCTGTGTGTGTGTCGTCTCTCTCTATGTGTCGTCTCTGCGTGTTTGTCGTCTCTGTGTGTGTGTCGTCTCTATGTGTAAGTCGTCACTTTGAGTGTGTCGTCTCTGTGTGTGTGTCGTCTCTGTGTGGATGTTGTCTCTGTGTGTGTGTGTGTTGTCTCTATGTTTGTGTCGTCTCTTTGTGTGTTTCGTATCTGTGTGTGCGTGTGACGTCTGTTTGTGTCGTTTCTGTGTGTTTGTCCTCTCTGTGTGTGATTCGTCTCTTTGTGTCTGTCGTCTCTGTGTGTTTGTCCTCTCTCTGTGTGAGTGGACTCTGTGTGTGTGTGTTGTCTGTGTGTATTAGTGTTATCTTTGTGTTTGTCTTATCTGTGTTTGTGTGTGGTGTCTTTGTGTTTTTCGTCTCTGTGTGAGTGTCGTCTCTCTATGTGTTTTAGTCTCTGTGTGTGTGTCATCTCTGTGTCTGTGTTGTCTCTCTGTGTGTGTCGTCTCTGTGTTTGTGTTTCGTTTCTGTGTGTTTGTCGTCTCTGTGTGTGTGTCGTCTCTATGTGTAAGTTGTCTCTGTGTGTGTGTCGTCTCTGTGTGTGTGTTTGTGTCGTCTCTGTGTGGATGTTGTCTGTGTGTGTGTGTTGTCTCTATGTGTGTGTCGTCCCTATGTGTGTTTCGTATCTATGTGTGTGTGACGTCTCTTTGTGTGTGTCATCTCTATGTGTGTTTGTCATTTCTGTGTGAGTGTGTGTGTCTAGTCTCTCTGTGTGTGTTGACTCTGTGTGTGTGTATTGTCTCTGTGAAGGTGTCGTCTCTATGTGTCGTTTCTGTGTGTTTGTCCTCTCTGTGTGTGATTCGTCTCTTTGTGTCTGTCGTCTCTGTGTGTTTGTCCTCTGTGTGTGTGAGTGGACTCTGAGTGTGTGTGTCGTCTCTGTGGGTGTTTCGTATCTGTGTGTCTGTCATCTCTATGTCTGTGTTGTCTCTATGTGTGTGTCGTCTCTGTGTGTGTGTTTGTGTAGTCTCTGTGTGGATGTTGTGTGTGTGTGTGTGTGTTGTCTCTTTGTGTGTGTCGTCCCTATGTGTGTTTCGTATCTGTGTGTGTGTGACGTCTCTTTGTGTGTGTCATCTCTGTGTGTGTGTGTGTGTGTGTCTCGTCTCTCTGTGTGTGTTGACTCTGTGTGTGTGTATCGTCTCTGTGCATGTGTCGTCTCTATGTGTCGTTTCTGTGTGTTTGTACTCTCTGTGTGTGATTCGTCTCTTTGTGTCTGTCGTCTCTGTGTGTTTGGCCTCTCTGTTTGTGAGTGGTCTCTGTGTGTGTGTGTAGTGTCTGTGGGTGTGTCGTCTGTGTGTGTCGGTCCTCTTTCTGTGTTTGTTGTGTGTATGTGTGTGTTGTTTCTGTGTGTGTGTCGTGTCTGTGTGTGTGTCCTCTCTGTGCGTGTGTTGTCGCTGTGTGCGTTTCGTATCTATGCGTGTGTTGTCTCTGTGTGTGTGTCTTCTCTATGTGTAAGTCGTCACTTTGAGTGTGTCGTCTCTGTGTGTGTGTCGTCTCTCTATGTATGTAGTCTCTTTGTGTGGGTTGTATGTGTGTATGTGTCGTCTCTATGTGTAAGTCTTCACTTTGACTGTGCCGTCTCTGTGTGTGTGTCGTCTCTGTGTGGATGTTGTCTGTGTGTGTGTGTGTGTTGTCTCTATGTGTGTGTCGTCTATATGTGTGTTTCGTATCTGTGTGTTTGTGTGACGTCTCTGTGTGTGTGTCGTCTCTATGTGTGTTTTGTCATTTCTGTGTGCGTGTCTCGTCTCTCTGTGTGTGTTGACTCTGTGTGTGTGTGTCGTCTCTGTGGATGTGTCGTCTCTCTGTGTCGTGTATGTGTGTTTGTCCTCTCTGTGTGTGTTTCGTCTCTGTTTGTCTGTCGTCTCTGTGTGTTTGTCGTCTCTGTGTGTGTGTCGTCTCTATGTATAAGTCGTCTCTGTGTGTGTGTCGTCTCTCTCTGTGTGTCGCCTGTGTGTGTTTGTTGTCTGTGTGTGTATGTCGTCTCTATGTGTAAGTCGTCACTTTGAGTGTGTCGTCTCTAATGTTCCTTTAGTAGCTACGCAATTAGGCTAAAGCTCAGAAAAGTAAAAAAATAGCAACCCACACATCCCAAATTATAGATTTCAGACAACACACACCAACGAAAGACTAAGAAATCTAGCTCTGAAAAGTCCAACTTGCAAACTACACATCCCAAATCATAATTTTCCGACAATACACACCTATGAAAGGGGTAAGAAATCCAGCTCAGAAAAGTCAAAAATAGCAAACCATCCACCCCAAATCATAGGTTTCAGACATCACATACCTATGAAAGACTAAGAAATCCAACTCCAAAAAGTCTAAAATAGTAACCCATACACCCCGAAACATAAGTTTCAGACAACAGTCATCTACGAAAGATGGGGGCCCGGGGAGGGCCTTTGAGGGTCTGAGGGGGCCCTTGAGGGCTGGGTGGTCCTTTGGGAGTTTGGGGGACCTTTGAGGACTGCTGGTTTCCTTCAGGGTTGGGGTAGGAGGACCTGAATCCTTTGGGGTTGGGGTAGGAGACCTCACAACACTGTTCAAATGGAACTTGTGTATTATAACGACCACAGAGTTTCACCTTCAAATCCTCTTCTAAAATCATCTTTTAAATCATCTTTTAAAATGTCACTATACCCTCCATGTAACTGAACCACTGTATAACCGAAACCCTGCACAACTGAACCCCCGTGCTACTGAAATCTCGTGCTACTGAACCCTCGTGCAACTCAACCCAATTTAACTACACCCCCGTGTAAAACTGAACCCTCGTGCAAGTCAACCCCCCATGCAACCTATGATTTCTCGTAGGCCACTGGGCTAATTTGGCTTTTGTGTGTGCCCCCATTGTTTTTGTGTGGGTTCCATTGTAACTGAATCCCCGTGTAACTGAACCCCAAGCAAGTGAATCCCCATGCATCTGAACCCTCTTGCAAGTGAGACCTCTTTAACTGAACCCCCGTATAACCGAAACCCTGCACAACTAAACCCCCCGTTTTTATTTATTTAATTATGTAAAAGATCAAAAGTCTGTCTCATCCTTAACTCCTTACTCTTTATGGTGAAGTTGGCTTTTTTTTTCCAAATTTTTAAAGAAAATCTGTTATGAGTTTTAAACTTGCTCCTTACTTTAGTTGAAAAATCTTTTATATTTGTACTCAACCCAATTTAACTAAACTCCCGTGTAACTGTACCCCTTTAACTGAACCCTCGTGCAAGTCAACCCCCCATGCAACCCATGATTGCTCGTAGGCCACTGGGCTAATTTGGCTTTTGTGTGTTCCCTCGTTGTTTTTTTGTGTGGGTTCCATTGTAACTGAATCCCCGTGTAACTTAACCCCAAGAAAGTGAATCCCCATGCATCTGAACCTTCGTGCAAGTGAGACCTCTTTAAATGAACCCCTGTATCACTGAAACCCTGTACAAATGAATCCCCGCCCCCCCCCGTTTTTATTTATTTAATTATGTAAAAGATCAAAAGTCTGTCTCATCCTTAACTCCTTGCTCTTTATTGTGAAGTTGGCTTTTTTTTTCAAATTTTTAAAGAAAATCGGTTATGAGTTTTAAAACTTGCTCCTTATTTTAGTTGAAAAATCTTTTATATTTGTTTAATTACATTTCATGAGACTGTAAAGAATGTAGGAAATAATCGAATCAAAACCCAAAACGAGCAGAAATTAACATAAGTTTGGTGCAAAAATCCTCTTTTCATTTGCAAATTTTCTTTAAAAATTTGGAAAAAACCTATGTACGGATGATTTCCCGTGAAACTTGTAGCAATTCACCTCCTGGAAAATTCCTCCCCATGGAAAATTCTCCTTGTGGAAAATCCCTGCAGTGAACTCAAAATTTGGTACTTACGTGTTACCCCCGACAACACTCAAGGAATGAAGTTAAGTTAATCCTAATCAAATGTCCTAAAACATGATGAAAATATAATACTTTAGTAACCAAAATATTCAAATGCTCCCAAGGAGACACACATATCCCAAAGAGACATACACGACCCCTAACTCTCCAAAACATCACTTGTGTATTATACAGTGCATAACCACCCCATCTCCTCCAATTCGCAAATCCCATTACTCCTTTGTTTTTGCAAATGTTAATCAAACGTTTCCGATTCGTCGTTAGGTATTTTTCAAATTTATAACAAATTACCTCAGTTAACAGCTCCTTTGGGGTTACCTTAACTGTTAATCAGTTTAATCCTTTTTTTTCTCCACTGATACAATCAATCACTAATTAATATCATTCATTGTCTAAGTAAATTAAGTTATCTCCTGCCCTACAGAAATGAGGGGATAAACCATTTTTTTTGTCTGCTTTTCAAAATGATGGTATTTGGAAATCTGTCATTTAACACTAAGAAGTAAATTGAGTAACCCCTTTCGCAATAACAATAGTCTTAGCAACGATTAAATCTCATTGTCGGCGACAATTCAATCAGATCACAGTAGTGAAAATGGAGTACCTTTTCGCGAAAAATTCACAAATCTCGTAAACTAAAGAAGTAATTACCCTTTTCAAAAAAAATTAGTCCTTCTATTAATGAACCCATGAAACGAAACCAGTCTGATAGCATCACACACAATCTCGCTCCTATTTCCAAAAATGGAATGCATTTAGCGTTCGTAGTAATAGGTTTAAAAACCTATTAGCCAATTTAAAAAAAAAAACAACCTACTAATCAATTTACAGATGAATGACCACGGATTTAACCTAAAAAAAAACTTGTATATCATGAACTAGAAATCTACGTCAGAAAAACTTGTCCTTAAATTGCGTAAATCTCTTGACAAAGAAAGAGTGTAATGACCAGTAGAATAGAATTACCTACCAGAAAAACCGGAAGGAACATAAAGGCTCAGAAATGGTAGTTCCTACTCTACTGATTAACTCATCCTCAAAGACATATTTATTAGATTTTCGACTATGCTGAACAAAATAGCTATCTCAAAATTTTGATTGGGTGACTTTGGGAAAAGAAAGAGCGTGGGAGGGGGCCAAGCTGCCCTCCAATTTTTTTGGTCACTTAAAAAGGGCAGTAGAGCTTTTAATTTCCGTTCAAATGAGCCCTCTTACATTATTCTAGGACTACTGGATCGATAAGATCACCCCTGAAGAAGAAAAAAAAAACAAAAAACAAATAAACACGCATCTGTGATCTTTCTTCTGACAAAAAAAAAAAAAATTACAAAATTCCACATTTTTACAGATAGGAGCTTGAAACTTCCGCAGTAGGGTTTTCTGATACGCTGAATCTGATGGTGTGATTTTCATTAATATTATATGACATTTTGGGGGTGTTTCCCCCCTTTTTCGAAAGGCAAATTTTCTCAGGCGCGTAACTTTTGATGGGTAAAACTAAACTTAATGAAACTTATATATTTTAAATCAGCATAAAAATCTGATTTTATTGATCTATCTACGGGTATTAAAATTCCGGATTTTAGAGTTTCGGTTAGTATTGAGCCGGGTCGCTCCTTACTTACAGTTCGTTACCACGAACTCTTTGATATATGTTTTTGTCCTTTTCGCTTCTTATCTGTCCACTGGCTGATGTTACCCTCGTTTTCGTGGTCATTTTTTTTCTTGTTTGTCATACGTCATCTTTAGTCTGCGTGGTCTTAGAATGTACTTCATTGACGAGACTTCGAAGAATGAATAGTTAGTCTACCTCCATTAATTCTTTTCAGTAATCTTGGTTAATATGACCATTTTCTTTTTTATTTTGTTGATGTTATGACAAATAAAAAAATACTGCTAGAAATAAAAAGTGTTTCAGTAAAGCACAAATAACGCTCTGGTTTTTAGAAGTCTTAGGGGCAACACAGAGGCTCCTGTGTGTGGCAATTTCCGTTCGTTTTAAATTTGGCTTAATAATTCATCGTGACTTCTCTTTGTTCTGGGACTCATTTAGTCATTGACAATGATTTCTGTTGGATTTAAAATTGAATCATTATTTCTGATCGTCATTGATCTAATGCAGCTTTTTAATTGTCTTTGAAAAACTTCTTTTTGGAAGAAAGATTTTTAGAATTAATATATGAGAAATAGCAAAACAACTGTTGGATAGAGAAAATGTATGCTTCACAGAATTTTATGGCTTCAACAGTTTATCTGTTTATTCAAGGGAGCTACACAAATATAGCCATACATGGCTACGACACACAGATAGACAAATACTTCTTACCACATGAATTTGTTTGTTTTCACTAACTGCTTAAATATCAGAAGATCTGGAGAATCTAACCACGTTTTTACTCCACTCTTTTCTTAGCATTTATTTTTTTTTTTTTTTTTTTTTGGTGATATAAAATGTTAGTGCAAACAGTTCAAAAAAAATAACTGTGTCTAAAAATCATGGTAATCTTTATTGTACAGGGTACATAATCAAATTTCCCACAAAACCGAAGTTAAAAAGTGCATTTCATTGGTGAAAATGCAAGCTGTAATAGTACAATAAATGAAGTTAGCGGTCTGCAGAGCAGTCGACGATCGTAGACTACCAAGGCAGGTCACAGACGACCTGCACCAAAACTGTTCCCTTTCCATCTTACTTGCAGCATTATAACTACTACTACAAGCCTGTCATAGAATTCAGCTACTGTGGTCGAAATACTTGCCCCCCCCCCCCCCCACCGAATAGGCTACGCCAATTTTATATAAACAAGCGTCACCGAAAAAACATAATCCAACTATTGAAGCAACATGCCGAGATTGTTTCCGACAGTCTATCTTGGTGAATGGTGACACTAATCTTACACCATAGGATTTATCCCCATGTAAAGAGCAATTATTTACAATTAACGCTCTGGCGTTATGATATTCAGTCTCCGGCAAATTATTTTTATGAATCACAAGTTCTTGTCACCCCTATTCGCTCACTGGCTTCTTCGTTGACTCGTTTTGGAGCGTATAGAATCTCTTTGGTTAATTATGAAAGAGATAAATTTTCAATAGGATACCAAATCCTTTCTATAGCAAATAGGCTTAAATTAAATACTAAATTTAAAAATCTTAATATCCGATCACTTTTAAAGACTAAATTAGTAGAATATATTGTTAACCTTTGATGACGGGGTGATTCTTCTTGATAATTTGTTCTATATGTTATGTTTTTTTTTTTTGTTTATCATCTTCATCTTTATTTTTGGTGGACTTGAACTCATTGTAATAATGGTTAGCCTTCCTTTAACGCTTTGCTCCCTGTAGGCTCTATTTAATTATTTTCGTTTGTTTATATTTGTATGAAATAAAATCTATCTATCTAAGTGTCCCTAGGAAAGTCGGGGGGAAACACAAAAAATCAAAAGAAAGCTCTTATTGAACGAAATTCTTAAACTCTTGCGTTAAACTTTGCTAACTAAACAGAGAGGGTTAAAAAAGGAAATTTAAATTTAGCCATCAATCCGTCTCATTAATAAGGAATACTTTTCTTATGACGCTTTTATTGATTGTTAAAGGCTCTCTTGGGAACAAAGGAACTGTTAATGCTCTAATCATCCCAGGAAAATTTAATAACGTACCAAACAGATGGTAACGAGAACTGTACCAAACCCAAAAGTATGAAACAAATTTATGAACTGTAAAACCATGATGAACACAGAGACAAATGAAACAAAAGAGTTAGATAAGGAAAAGAAGACATTCATATAAGAGTCTGCAACATAAATAAATTTTTTTTCTATTCCTAATTTTTATGAGGCCCAATACCATCGAGCCCAAAGCTGAATCACCTCTTATATATTTCAAAACGAGCTACTTTGCTTCTTGAAGAGTTTCTTGAAGAGTTACGCTACACTCCCAATGTGTAGGCTCCTTAAGAACATTATTACACGAAGACATTTAGGTACTTTAGTAGTAGCCGGCCAACACGCTATAAGTGAAGTTTGGTTAATGCTAATTAAATAAAGATAATTTCTTAAACCACATTGGCCTGACATCACATAAAGAAAGAAAAACGAGCAAAAATGGGGTTTTTATAGGCCAAATGAAAATACTGAAAAAACAAAGCGAATATTTCGAGAGGACAAACGCCTCTCTTCTTCAGCGCGAAACGAAACGATGTATCCAAAGAAAGTGCCGAAGAGAAAAAAACAACAACAAAAAACAAACGCGGAGAGTCAATGTGAAAAAAAACAAAAAACCAAAGAAAAAACCAAAAACTTAAAAGATGAATAAAATTCAATAAAAGCCAAAAATTAAAAGAATTAAAACCAAATACCTAACAACCATAAAAGCGAGTTATTCGCCAATATCCGCGATTTGCACAAAATCCAAAAAAAAAAAAAAAATATGAACTGCCATCGACGGATACTAGCGAACAACTGACAAAGAAAAGGAAACAATTCATTCACTTAAAAAACAAAACGAACCAGCAATTAAATTAGTTGGAGACTTATGTCATTTGATTTTGGATTTTAAAGGAGACATTTCTGGAAGAAATCTTGTGAGACATAGAGAACCGTTTACATATATGATTAGATGATTTAAAAAGTGATTCAAGTTTAATTTCAAGGACTACTATAGTATCGGTTTCTCTGTCGATAAATCTGAAATACCACTCGTTCATTTAATTTTTGGCTTTTATTGAATTTTATTCATCTTTTAAGTTATTGTTTTTTTCTTTGTTTTTTTTGTTCTTTTAACATTGACTTTCCGTGTTTGTTTTTTGTTGTTGTTTTTTTCTCTTCGGCATTTTCCTTGGATACATCGCTTCGTTTCACGCTGAAGAAGAGAGGCGTTTGTCCTCTCGAAATATTCGCTTTTTTTTTTAAGTATTTTAATTTGTCCTATAAAAACCCCATTTTTGCTCGTTTTTCTTTCTTTATGTAATTAAATAAAACAAAGTATGATAAAAAAGTAATAGTTTAGAAATAAATTTCGGCTATATATTTGCACATCAGGGGGGTGGGGGGGAGGGGGGTAAACCATAGCATGTATTAAATACGTACCCTAACCTAGGTACCTTTTTTCCCCTAAACCCCAAAAAACAAAAGTTTAAATATTGTAAACGCAATGACAAACCACGGTTTGCAATCCAATTCTCTATTGAAAGAAACCCGTTTAACTAGTTTCCTTTAGCGGTTCTTCTCGCTTTTTGCCCGTCTACTACTAAAGTACCAACATTTATATCCAAGAGGTGTTTATCCCCTGATAGAATTTAAGAAGTATATTTACTGCATACCATGTAAGGGAGACCAACCGTACGAGGAAAGAGGCAATGTGGCATTGCCCTTAGTAACAAAATGAAATGAAATTATTCAGCTGCAATAGGTATTTTTGTGGCTTGTTCCCATTCAAATTATATGAAAACAAATTGACGGTGCGAAAAGCTTAAAAGTTTTATTTTTGCTCTCCAGTCAAATTATGAAAATGTGAGACACGCTTCGGGTTCTGGGCATGGAAATGCAGAAGCAATGACAAGAGACATACTTCCTTACTATTTGACAAATTTAGTGTTTCATTTAATTTTTCTCAAAAACTGTGACAAAAGGTCCAACAAAATATACCTATCTGCTAAGCTCAGGGAAAATAAAAAAATTTAAATGAATACATAAAATTTCCAACTCTAGCACTTCTTTTCCTTGAAGAATACATAAGAAAATTTTAATTTAGAGACAGCAGTTTTGGTCGCTTAAGTGTTCAAAATTCCTTTTTATATTCGATTTATTTCTCGACAGTTAATTTTCACTATAGAAATGCTTATTCAGGATAGAGTGGGAACTGACAAGATAAAATTAATATACTCCATCTGAAAATCTCCAGGAATTCAGTGAAAAGGAAATGATCAAATGGCTTCAGTCAAGATCCGGCGCAGAGCTCTAACATTGCCTAACGCATATGGCTGCAATTTATTATTTGATTTAATTATTTCTTTCTTTCCCTCGGCCACTTTGCATAGAAGAGGTGGTTGTAAAAACTTCGGAAGGGGGCTCATTCGGCTAAAGTCCCAACCTTTAATATACCGAGACACATTGGTTTCACCAAAACGGGACCAGAAATGGGCCAAAATCCTTTGTCACGGGCACTTTAAATGAAACGAATGATGGTGGAAACTTGAGAGGGGACTCATTCGATCAGATATTGGTAAGCTTTACTGGTCTTTCTAATGCCTGAAGGGGATTGGAGGGCATCCAGCCTCCTTTCCATGCCTCTTTCTACTACCCGACCTCCCTTCGTAACTCTCATATTATTGGATCATAATTTTAATAGTCATTTTTTCACCCACATCGGAAGGTCTAATAAGCATACCCCTTGGGGTTACCATCACCCCCACAGCCTCAATGACGAAACCGTTAATTATTTAAAACTTATCCATAGCTTTAGTAGAAAAGACGGTAATGTTTAGTCTTGGTTGCCAGATTAGCAAAAACGTCTTAGGGATCTTTCGCTAGGCCAAGATTCGTAGTTTCAAAGGATATACTCTGGAAAAGACAACCATATCTGATTAAATAAAAAGGCACGATGTCCACCCAAGTTTTCAAATTATTTGCAATACTTTGGAATAGCCTAGAGGACCGAATTGATCTTTCAGGTAATGTCGAGGGGGAGGGAGGTCAATTGACCCCAAATTGCGACTTGGGGAGGGGGAGAAGTAAATTAAAAGACACTTTTTCTAACCAAGTCACCAAAACAGCATACCTGCAATATCTTTAGGGCAGTTTGGAGGATGAAGTTGAATATTTTAGGTACAGTTGGTGGAAAAGAAGTGGGCGGTTGTGGCAATCGGGGACAAAAAACAATTTTTGCCTCCGATCTCCCAAAACGTTTTTGTACCCTATGCAACTATGGGAATTGTACCTTTTTATAGTCTATACACGATTGAGTGGTGAGTAAAGATGGTGGTAAAGATGGTAAAGATGGTAAAGATCGGTGGTAAAGATGAAACTTTAAAGAGGAGTGAGAGAAGGAAAAAGGGAGAGGCAAGAAGGTCTCAAATTTTGTTGATGGATAGGGTGGCAAAAAAAGCTTTTCTTCGGTCCACCAAAACCTCTCGCACTATAAAGCCATATGTGACCTGTATACAAAAATTGTGACACGCAAAACTAGGACCTTAATTCTTGTCTCTATCTACGGATCTGCTGTGGATTTTAAGCCATTTAAACAGGTCAATTAAGACTTCAGGACCAAAGAAACCTGATAAGACAAAAAATAAAAGGAAACATATCTGGTTTAGATTAACAAAACAAATCTGGTTGGATATATTCTTGACGTCCTACTTTTTCTTAGAACAAAAACAAAAATAATTTTTTATTTCATTAACGGTCTGGACAAGCATTTAAAAAAACAACTTTTTTTTGTAAAAAGTCACTAAACAGCAGATAAAAATAACAGACTCTGACTTATTAAGGCAAACATTGATCTAACCAGTCTTAATATTAATAGACAGCAATGTAAGATTTGAAACTGTAGGAATACATTTAAGTTCTACTTGGAATAAAAAAAACTAACAAACAGAAATCTAGTTATTTCTTCCTTTAGATAGGAGAATTTCGAGATATGACGCCAACTCTGAGGCTACATCCACAAACAACAATGCCAAACTTTACACGAAAATTCGAGAAGTGGAAGATGCTGTAAATTGAAATGCCTTTGTTCTTTACTTTTGTTTTTGATTCGTTCTGATTCTGGTTGGCGCTTATTTTCTAACCGCATATTTGTTTGTTCTTCATTTTCGTTTTTGATTCGTTGTAATCCTCGTTTTCGCAAGTCTTCCAACCCCAGATTTCTTTGTTTGTCATTGTCGTTTTTGACTTGTTGTAATTCTTGCTGTCGCTTATATTCTAACCGCACATTTCTTTGTTCTTCACTTTCGTTTTTGGCTCATTATATTTATCGTTTTCGCAAGTATTCTAACCGCATATTAGTTTGTTCTCCATTTACGCGTATCATTACTCTATATTTTTTCAATGCCCTTTGCCTTAGCTGCTCGAAATAGATCTGGTCACATATGATAGTCTAGGTTGTACATTTTCACCTATTGTGAATTCACATTTTTTGTGGCGTCCTCTTTATTTTGGCTCATTTGACAGTCTATGTTGTTCATTTGGAGTAATTGTTAATTTACGTTTTTGTGCTCAAGGTATTATGAAACTACTTAAAAAACCCTTTGTAAATAATTAATAAAAGTTCAAATAAAGGTAAAATTCTATTAATAGACAGTGTTTCACAAAACAGTGATAGAAATTCACAAAAATACCAGATATTTCGGTCACATATGCAGTGACCGTCGTCAGTAGTAAGAGTTTTACTACTGATGACGGTCACTGCATATGTGACCGTCGAAATATCTGGTATTTTTGTGAATTTCTATTACTGTTTGTGAAACTCTGTCTATTAAAAGGATTTTATCCCTATCGGAACTTTTATTTATCGTCATGGAAAGGCAGTGTGGTCTCCGAAATTACCTTTGTAAATAGACTCATTACACCTGGTACTTTATACTTAGCTATGTCTAATTTAGTTTAATCTTTTAAAGTTAACAAGCCAGGCTAATAAACTGTTCGAATATATGAGAGCCGGCGTCCCCCCGGAAAATACCCCCATATGCTAAATTGGGAAGCCAGGTACCTAAAAACTTTGATTATATGTCCTGAGGGGAAACAAAAGGGCCAGATATCAAAAACAGTTTTAGGACAAGGGCTGGTTGGTCTCCAATCACTATCGACTTATAAAAAAAAGGACTAGACCTCTCAATTTCTGATCGAATGAGCATCATCCTAAAATTTTACGACCATGAGACAAAGGTGAGGAAGAGGAAGGAGCCCCCCCCCCCTCTCCTATACGGAATATTATACGAAATTGTAATTCCTATACGGAAATTAAACTAAAAAAAACTTTTCAACGGAAAGTAAGGAGCAACATTAGAGCTTTAACATGACTGCTGAAACACAAGGGCCGTTGAACTGGAATAAGAAACTTTTTTAAAACACTGTAGTCGGTAACAACTCATTCAGTAGCAAATACAATGGAACTTTCCATTTTCAATTGAAATGAACCCCGTCCAAAGTTTATTTGACCACCCTTCTCGTAACAAACCTTATATCTTAACAGTTGGTACCTTGCTTAGCTGCCAGTCCTTGCCCCAAGGGCTGGAAGGGGGGTTGTCAAATCCGGAAGCATGGTATGTGACCTTTGGACTATTTTCAACAAAAAGGCTATTTCAAAATTCTGATCAGATGCGTTTGGGAGAAAACTTAGGGGGGGGGGGGGGTGTCCTCCAACCACTTACGATTCTTAAAAAAGGCAAAAGAACTTTTGATTTGCAATCAAATGAGCCCTCTCCAAAATTTATAAGACCACCCCTTCCACGTGAAGTACCTACGAGAAAAATGAATAAATTAACATTAATACATTAAACCCTTGTGGCTCAATGTATTTATGCATACCCAATTGTGTATGTGTTTATGTATATATTTATCCTGTTTCTCGAAAACGACTCCATAATTCTTTGCAAAAATTAGTATCTTGGTATATTCTCGCATAAAAAAAAAACGATCTAGATAGGTCAGAAGTCTGAGGAAATTCTTCAAGAGCCTTAACTTTGGTTTTTGCAAATGACGCCAAATACTATGTTTTTACATCATATAAGCATTTCTTATGACATCATATAAGTATTTTCTTATATGATTTCATGTACAGCATAAATAAGATTGTTGAGTTTCCAACACAACAGTTATTTATGTAATATAACGTCTGTTGGAAGGCACAAAAAAAAAAAAATGAAAATTTGCAGTTGCAGCTTCTATAAATGATGATTCTTTGGAACCAACACCTGAACTATCGAACGAGATAAGATGTGAAATTTTACAGCCTGGATTATCAATTCCGACAACACCAATATGGACAGCTAAAGCAAAGGCCATTGCTAAATTGTCTGAAGTAATCAAAATCCAAAAACGTGTCAAAAGTGAGAATAAAGAGAGAAGACACGGGCGGTTCAAAATATGCGAAAACGACAATTAGAGCGTTCTAACAATGAAAATGAACAGCAAAGAAATACGCGGTTGGAAGACATCTGACACCGAGCTTGTTTTGATATTTCAAAAACTAGTGATTATCAAGTTAGTATTTTTACGTATATATCTAAATAATTTGCTTCCCTCTTCTTTCTAAAATATTTTTTCCATTAATTGTGATCCCCATAGTCATGATACAAGAGGAGCATCGGATCTAGTACATCAATTTAGAAACACGACTAGAGCTTCCTTTGTAATAAGAAATTTTGCTCCCTGTGTATGGGATATAAACCAGTTGCGACTGGAAATGCAAGTCATCTGGTAACCTTCAAGGCCACAACCAAAAGATTTTTCCTTGCAAAAGAATAGTATTTATGTATATATTTTGTGTAGAATGGTTTTTGTATATGTGTGGATTTAGTGACATTTACAAGTAAAATAATATAAAATAGTATTTTTTTAGAATGCCTAGAATAGAAGATTCCCACCTGCTCCCAACAAGCATTTTGGGGGTTTATTAACAGGTGCAGCAAAAATGTTCTGTATTTTTTTTTGTGAAATAAAATTATCTTATCTAAAAAAACAAGTGAGCGAGTCAAAAATGAATATGAAGAACAGCGGGTCAATGAAAATCAACCTGGACAGCGAGAATCAAAACGTGTCAAAATTGAAAATGATAACGATGATGATTGGGTTTGGGATTTTGATATGGATAATATGATCAATGCCTACCATACCTTTGTTAAAAGAAAACAAAGGCTCAATGATATGTATTTCATAATGAACAAAGATAGGCGGAAGTGTAACGAAGCGAGCAAATTAAATATGAGTGAAGGTAATTGGGTCTAGGGTTTTGACAAAAATTAGTACCTAATTACCTACCATACTTTTGAAAATCAAAAATGTGGACTGGATAAATGGTTGGAAGAAAAACAAGTTTTTGTCCCACAACATAAACAATTAAAAGAAACAAAGGTTTAGCGATACGTTTTTCATAATGACAAAAGACAAGCCAAGGCAAAAGAAGAAGTTTTGTGCCACCACCTGAACAATTAAAAGAAACAAAGGTGGTCTACAATGCCTTCCATACCTTGTAAAATCAAAAACATGGGACTATATAAATCGTCGGAAGAAAAAGAAGTTTTTGTCCCACCACCTGAACAGTTAAAAGAGATAAAGGTTCGGCGATATGTCTTTCATAATGATAAGACAAGCCGAGGCAAAAGTTGAAGGCCCAATAAAAAAAAAATTAATTTTACAAGGGCACCACTTCTAATTTAAGGCCCATTTGGATGCAATGACATCAAGAAAAGGCTCAAATTGTCTGCGTTTAGAAGACAAGCGACAGTGAGAATCTATACATAGAAGCCTGCCACGTGCCCCATACCTTTGTTAAAAAAAAAAAATGGTTCGGCGATATGTACTTCATAATGACGAAAGATAAGCCGAGGTGTAACGAACCAAAAAAATTGAAAATAATAGCGATGGTGATTGGGTTTAATGTACTATATATATATATACATATATACATATATATATATATATATATATATATATATATATATATATATATATATATATATATATATATATATATATATGTATATTATATATATATATATATATATATATATATATATATATATATATATATATATATATATATACATATATATACATATATATATATATATATATATATATATATATATATATATATATATATATATATATATATATATATATATATATATATACATATATTCGCCAGTGAATTTCCGAAACTCTTTTTTCTCTGCTTTGATTCAATTAGCTTTGCAGGTCAGTCGTATGCAAGCTATGATGGTAAAAGTTAAAGTTAGGTTAGATTATGCTAGTTTAGATTAGATTAGGTTAAATTTGGTTATAGATATCAGAAATGATATCAGAATAGATATTAGATATAAACCTAAGCTAATCTAACCAAACCTAATCTAAACTAACCTGTCATCATCAAGCCTTGCATTAAATTGAAAAAGTTGACTGACAACGCTGACTAAATCCGAGAAGAAAAAAAGGTATTTCGGACATTAAATGTTGAATGTCGACATTTACGTATTTTGGAGATTCACCGCTGAATGTCGGCATTTACAATTTACGGACAATCACGGTAAGATATACATATTGTTGCTTAGGCTGCGAAACAACAGTTTTTGCTCATTTTAAGTTTTAACTGCGTTCTTTTCTTCCGTTAAAAAGAACTGTGTTTCTGAAAAAATTAACAATCACCAAGAACTAAAACAAAATATAGCTTTACCTGAAATGCCATTTACCATCTTCCATTTACAGCTGAAACACTCATTAGTTTTATGTTCTTCTACACCTTCTTCATTGAAGAGTTCAATGTTATTGTCCTTCGATGGTTCGCCATTTTTTTGTTGCAGGTCTTCGGCAAATGGAAATAAGAGTTCAGGCCGGGCAGGTAGACATAAACTCATAAAAAGGATAGAGTTACTAGTGTCCGAAAGAACTTGTTTTGTCTTATATTGGCTGGATCGTAACTGACTCAGCGTGGATCCAACACGACTTAAATGTTCATATCTCTCCCTGAAAAAAAGAAAGAAGAATAGCTACAAGACACTGGATAAAAAAAGAACAGAAAAATCATGAAACAATCAGCTCCATAAACTAAAAACTAAATAAAAAAACAAACAAATTGTTTCAACTGAAAGTAAGGAGCAACATTAAAACTTAAAACGAAAAGAAATTATAACGTATACGAGGGGTCGCTCCCACCTCAATACCTCACTCTTTACACTAAAGTTTGAATTTTTGTTCCAAGTTTTTAAGAATGACTCCTGAACCCCAAAGGCTGTTTTATTAGAACGGCCGTTTAATAAGCTCTTTTAAAAGTTCTAAAAAAATAGTGTGGAGCTAGATATTGAGGAAGGGGCGCCCCCCCTCATATACATAATAATTTCTGTTACTTTTAAGTTTTAACGTTGTTCCTTTTTTCAGTTGATAAACTTTTTTTTTCTGATCTTTTTTTTAAATAATGCTGGGAAATCTGACTCCCCTCCATTTAAAAATTCCCTTCCCCCACAAAGAATTCCTCCCTTTAAAAGATACTCCCCCATAATCCCCTCCCCTCCACCTGAAAAATCCCTCCTGAAAAACGTCTGTACACTTCCCAATAACCAATACTATACAGCCATGTAAACAGTGGGCATGTTTATAGCTTGCAGCTCTTTCCCCGGGGATTGTGGGGGGTCAAGTCATCCTCAAATACATAGTTATTAGATTTTTCGACTATGCTGAAAAAACGGCTATCTCAAAATTTTGATCGGGCGACTTTGGGAAAAAATGAGCAGGGGAGGGGGGCTAGCTGTCCTCCAATATTTCTGATCACTTAAAAAGGGCACTCGAACTTTTGTTTTCCGATCAAATGTCCCCTCTCCTGATCTTATACGATCACTAGTTCAATACGATCACCCCTGGGGAAAACAAAGAAACAGATAAAAGACACACAAACAACAAATAAACACACATCCGTGAACTTTCTTCTGGCAAAGAAAAAGAAGGAAAATTCCACCATTGTGTACATAGGAGCTTGAAACATCCACAGTAGGGTTCTCTGGTATGCTGAATCTGATGGTGGGGTTTTCATTAGGATTACTTGATGTTTTTGGGGTGTCTCCAACCCCTTTTTTAAAAATTGGGCACATTTTTTCAGGCTCGTAGCTTTTGATCGGTAACATTAAATTTGATGGATTTTAGATATTTTGAATAACCATCAAAATTAGATTCTTTCGATGTAGCCTATCTATTGTTATCAAGGTTCTGTTTCTCAGAGTTGTGTTTACTACTGAGCCGCATCACTCCTTTCGTTACCACGGACTGTTTGTAAACACAAGAAAGTGACAAGAAGACAAAGAACTAGTTTTGATAATGATTTTCTGCGCAACTGGTGGAAAACTTGCTCTTATTTCTTCTTTTTTTCATAGCTGTTTCTTTCAACGAGTGTCATTAGTCAAATCAGCTTTTAAGAAAAAGCTTTTATCTCACAACGTACTAAAAAAAAATAAAAAAAAATAAAAGAACTTCATATCAAAATATACAAAGAATAACAAAAAAAAATTCTTGCTACGATGACAAATTAAAATTTTAAGACCATAAATGAGAGCTCAGGGCAATCAAAACCCATAGCTGTTCTTTTGAGTAGTAAGCTTTCAATTTTCAGTCTTAAAAAGACTTCAATTTCTTCTAGTAGCATAAAATTTCACTTTCTCCTGGTAGAAAACAATATTTCTTAGCCTTTTGATATAATTCTTTTTTAATTTTAACAAACATTTTTATTTTAATCTTTTTGGTTTTTGGTAATTCTTATAATGAATTTTCACTTGTCGTTGTCCTAAACGTTTGTTTTTTTCATTGCTTCTAGAGTCGTCTTGTCCAGTCCATTTTTAGTGAAGCCTCATCATTACATGGCTTCTTACCGGCAAGCTTCTAACAGTCGAGCTCTCCTATCTTACATCCAATTTACTTTATCTACCTGTTCAGTCTGTTCACTCGCTCTTGTGGCCAGAACTGCAACCCTCGCACCTGACCTTCACTTTGGTGGGGCCTTTGATTTCACAGTTAGCCATCACTTCACTCGCACTGCTAATGCTCGGAAGATAATATGCCAATACCCTCCAGGAATATCCTCTGGTGTCCTTCAGGTATACACCCTCTCCTTCCTACGCTTGTGCAGCCCATCCCTTCAGATCCTCTTCAACACACCCACCGAAGTGCGGCGAATATTGGCAGGACTCTAATTGACAAACTTATATATGCTACTGATATCATTACCGATTTTTCTACCTCGGCAGTCTACTAACGGCTGAGCCACACTGTCAAAATTAAACACCGCCTGGGCCCTGGCAACTCAAGTTTTAGAACTCTTAGACTTATGCAATTCCAGCCACCCTTCAAACCATCTGGAAGTTCACCTGTTCAACAGAAGCCACCGAGTCCGAGGACGATTCTAAACAGTCAGAAGACAGCAGCTGGGCTGCTGTCTACACGCCTTTTATAAGATATTGCATACATATGATAAGATATTATATAATATTATCTTTTATATAACAATATCTTTTATATAATAAGATATTGCATACACGCCTTTTTGACAGCCTGGAGGCACATAGTGTCTTTTGATTTAGTTCATCATCTTCTCATTGTTCCCTGAGAGTCACAACTTAACAACCAATGATAAATCCAGCATGTAAGAAATGGGCAAATTGCATAATTTACATTCCTTGCCACAATGGCTGTGGGGGCCATGACATCTCCAGAGGCATAATTGTTAAATTTTTTGATTATTTTGAAAATGGCTTTGCAAAATTTATATCAGTTTTTAGAAGAGAATCTCAAAAGAGCGGGGGGGGGGACGTGTTGCCCTCAAATTACTCTTCCTCATCATCCTTAACATGTCCTGATAGTTTCAAATTAATTTCCTCAGCCGTTCTTAAAATATGGCAGATACACCTTTTTGATAAGACGGAAGAAAACAATTTCTGTTGATTTAGTCTAACACTACCACTCAAGATTCCTCGAAGTTTCACCTCAATGTCCTTAGCCTTTTCAGAAACACCCAGAATAAAACACCCCTCCCTCCTTTTCCCAATGATAAATCCTACACGAAAAAACAAAGGGTAAATTGCATAATTTGTTACAATCCTCGCCTCAGGGCACTTGGGGTCATGGCAACCCCGGAGGCATAGCTTTAGATCCTTCGACCATTTTCAACATAATGGCTGTTTAAAAATTGTGATCAGTGTTGAGGGGATATTTCATCTTTTTGATCTAGAGAATGGTCACTGAAAGTTTTCAGCCAATCGCACACAAAAAATTAGGCAAGCGTCCCTTCTTCCATCACAAAACATAATTGTAAACTATCCGTGGTCTGTATAATTTACAACCCTTGACCAGGGTATGTAGGGATCACGCAAATAACAAAAACATATTTATGAACCTTTCAACCGTTTTTTTTTTAATGCCTATCTCCAATATTTGACCAGATGTCTTGGGGGGACACGGGAGGGAGCAAGTAGCAAAAAGGTGACATAACAGTCAATTTTCATGCGCGTGTAAAATAAGTCTCAATTAAAAAAAAAGTAATGAAAAATCTAATACTGTTACTTTTCTTTTTTTACAAAGCTTGTTGATTAGTAAAGTCAATTTTACTTTTTGTGTTTTTCAAAGGATGTAAGCCCACAACTCCAAATCACTAGCTAGTCCCATTCATTGCTATTTTTTTTTGGGGGGGGGGGTCGGGTGGGGGGGGGGTAGGGTGTGTAGCTAGTGGCTATTCTGAGAATCTACTTGATTAGTCTAAAGCAGAGTAGTATACATTCGAAACAGACATTAGTTTCAGCTTTTTAAACAGACAGTTTAATACCTTAGTTAGATTATTCGATTGCTAACAAGTTTGTCAACTTGAAGTTAAATGTTGTTTTTTTGTCATGGACAAACAGAAATGGTTATCAGGTTGTTGGCATGTCAGCAATATTTTTGTTTGTATGTTTTGTTTTGCTCGGTGTTAGCAGACCTGCTGTTTCTAGCTATCAAAAGAACTTCAAACTTCCAAAAGTTATTGAAAGTACCAAGGACAACAAAATACATTATTGGCCCCATAGACCTATTTTTTGGGACTATTCATACCTGAAATCTTTCGGTTGTTTTGAAACTATAAATTTATTAGGACAGTATCATATTTTCCTTGGAGTTGCAACTCTGAACCAAGGAAATAAATAAGGAAAACTAATAATTTAATTTGACAATATTTTTCGTCTGTAAAAATTTGTGCATTAACAACATGTTGGTTCCCAAAGATAACGAAACCTTCAAAGGAAAACCACACCATCATATACTGTTTGGTGCCCTATGCTTTTAGCTCATTTTTTTGCTGATTTTTCACCCAAGTTTCGTATTTTTAATTTAGCACCTGCAACTACAACAAACTGCATATAGAGCTCTGTTTAATTAAAAACTGCATCCCTATTATTACTATTTTTCTTTTAAATGTTGTTGTGTAATTTTCAACTTAATCCGTTAAATAGGTTGAAAATCTACATATGAAGCCCTCCAATTTCAGAGAGAGTAACGCCACGAGGCAGCGCATTCATCCCTAAAGCATGTAGTCCATATAAATAAACGATTAATACAGACAAATATAATTTTATTTAGTAATAGTATTTATTTGTGTAAGTTATAGAAGTTTCAACTTAATCCGCTTATTAAGTTGAAAATATATATATTGAACCCTCCAATCTCAGAGAGAATGACGCCGCGAGGCGGCACATTCATTCCTGAGGCTGAATGTAGTCCATAAAAATAAAAAAATAATACAGTCAAGTACTTAAAGGTTTAATTTACTAAGTTTATTCATTTGTGTAAGTTGTGAAAGTTTCAACTTAATCCGCTGATTAAATTGAACATCTATATATTGAGCCTTCCAATTTCAGAGAAAGTAACACCACGAGGTGGCATATTCATTCCTGAGACTGCATGTTGTCCATAAAAATAAAAGATTAATACAGACAAATATTTAAAAGTTTTATTTATTATGTTTTTTCATTGGCGTAAGTTGTGAAAGTTTCAACTTAATCCGCCGATTAAGTTGAATATCTATATATTGAGGCCTCCAATTTCAGAGAAAGTACTCCGCTGATTAAGTTGAAAATCTATATATCAAGCCCTCCAATTTCAGAGAGAGCAACGCCACGAGGCAGCACATTCATTCCTAAGGATGCATGTAGTCCATAAAAATAAAAAATTAATACAGACAAGTATTTAAAAGTTTGTTTTCCTTTGTTTTTTCATTGGCGTAAGTTGTGAAAGTTTCAACTTAATCTGCTGATTAAGTTGAACATCTATATATTGAGCCCTCGAATTTCAGAGAGAGCAACGCCAAGAGGCAGTGCATTCGTTCCTAAGGATGCATGTAGTCCATAAAAATAAAAAATTAATACAGACAAGTATTTAAAAGTTTGTTTTACTTTGTTTACCTTCCAATTTCAGAGAGAGCAACGCCAAGAGGCAGCGCATTCATTCCTAAGGATGCATGTAGTCCATAAAAATAAAAAATTAATACAGACAAGTACTTAAAGGTTTAATTTACTAAGTTTATTCACTTGTGTAAGTTGTGAAGGTTTCAACTTACTCTGCTGATTAAGTTGAAAATCTATACACTGAGCCCTCCAGTTTCAGAAAGAGGAACGCCAATAGACAGCGAATTCATTCATGAGGATGCATTAGTCCATAAAAATTAAAAATTAATACAGACAAGTTCTTAAAGGTTTAATTTACTAAGTTTATTTATTTGTGTAAGTTGTGAAGGTTTCAACTAACTCCGCTGGTTAAGTTGAAAATCTATATATTGAGCCCTCCAATTTCAGACAGAATAACGCCACGAGGCGGCATATTCATTCATGAGGATGCATTAGTCCATAAAAATAAGAAATTAATACAGACAAGTTCTTAAAGGTTTAATTTACTAAGTTTATTCATTTGTGTAAGTTGTGCAGGTTTCAACTTACTCCGCTGATTAAGTTGAAAATCTATATATTGAACCCTCTGATTTCAGAGAAAGTAACGCCAAGAGGCGGCACATTCATTCCTGAGGCTGCATGTAGTCCATAAAAACAAAAAATTAATGCAGACAAGTACTTAAAGGTTTAATTTCCTAGGTTTATTCACTTGTGTAAGCTGTGAAAGTTTCAACTAACTCCGCTGGTCAAGTTGAAAATCTATATATTGAGCCCTCCAATTTCAGACAGAATAACGCCACGAGGCGGCGCATTCATTCATGAGGATGCATTAGTCCATATAAACAAAAAATTAATACAGACAAGTTCTTAAAGGTTTAATTTACTAAGTTTATTCATTTGTGTAAGTTGTGAAGATTTCAACTTACTCTGCTGATTAAGTTGAAAATCTATACACTGAGCCCGCCAATTTCAGAAAGAGGAACGCCAATAGGCTGCGCATTCATTCATGAGGATGCATTAGTCCATAAAAATAAAAAACTAATACTGACAAGTTCTTAAAGGTTTAATTTACTAAGTTTATTCACTTGTGTAAGTTGTGAAGGTTTCAACTTACTCTGCGGATTAAGTTGAAAATCTATACACTGAGCCCTCCAATTTCAGAAAGAGGAACGCCAATAGGCTGCGCATTCATTCATGAGGATGCTTTAGTCCATAAAAATAAAAAAATAATACAGACAAGTTCTTAAAGGTTTAATTTACTAAGTTTATTCATTTGTGTAAGTTGTGAAGGTTTCAACTTACTCTGCTGATTAAGTTGAAAATCTATACACTGAGCCCTCCAATTTCAGAAAGAGGAACGCCAATAGGCTGCGCATTCATTCATGAGGATGCATTAGTCCATAAAAATAAAAAATTAATACAGAAAAGTTCTTAAAGGTTTAATTTACTAAGTTTATACATTTGTGTAAGTTGTGCAGGTTTCAACGTACTCCGCTGATTAAGTTGAAAATCTATATATTGAACCCTCTGATTTCAGAGAAAGTAACGCCAAGAGGCGGCACATTCATTCCTGAGGCTGCATGTAGTCCATAAAAACAAAAAATTAATGCAGACAAGTACTTAAAGGTTTAATTTCCTAGGTTTATTCACTTGTGTAAGCTGTGAAAGTTTCAACTAACTCCGCTGGTTAAGTTGAAAATCTATATATTGAGCCCTCCAATTTCAGACAGAATAATGCCACGAGGCGGCACATTCATTCATGAGGATGCATTAGTCCATAAAAACCAAAAATTAATACAGACAAGTTCTTATAGGTTTAATTTACTAGGTTTATTCATTTGTGTAAGTTGTGAAGGTTTCAACTTACTCTGCTGATTAATTTGAAAATCTATACACTGATCCCTCCAATTTCAGAAAGAGGAACGCCAATAGGCTGCGCATTCATTCATGAGGATGCATTAGTCCATAAAAATAAAAAATTAATACAGACAAGTTCTTATAGGTTTAATTTACTAGGTTTATTCATTTGTGTAAGTTGTGAAGGTTTCAACTTACTCTGCTGTTTGAGTTGAAAATATATATATTGAGCCCTCCAATTTCAGACAGAATAATGCCACGAGGCGGCACATACATTCATGAGGATGCATTAGTCCATAAAAACCAAAAATTAATACAGACAAGTTCTTATAGGTTTAATTTACTAGGTTTATTCATTTGTGTAAGTTGTGAAGGTTTCAACTAACTCCGCTGGTTAAGTTGAAAATCTATATATTGAGCCCTCCAATTTCAGACAGAATAATGCCACGAGGCGGCACATTCATTCATGAGGATGCATTAGTCCATAAAAACCAAAAATTAATACAGACAAGTTCTTATAGGTTTAATTTACTAGGTTTATTCATTTGTGTAAGTTGTGAAGGTTTCAACTTACTCTGCTGATTAAGTTGAAAATCTATACACTGAGCCCTCCAATTTCAGAAAGAGGAACGCCAATAGGCTGCGCATTCATTCATGAGGATGCATTAGTCCATAAAAATAAAAAATTAATACAGACAAGTTCTTAAAGGTTTAATTTACTAGGTTTATTCATTTGTGTAAGTTGTGAAGGTTTCAACTTACTCTGCTGATTGAGTTGAAAATCTATATATTGAGCCCTCCAATTTCAGACAGAATAATGCCACGAGGCGGCACATTCATTCATGAGGATGCATTAGTCCATAAAAACCAAAAATTAATACAGACAAGTTCTTATAGGTTTAATTTACTAGGTTTATTCATTTGTGTAAGTTGTGAAGGTTTCAACTAACTCCGCTGGTTAAGTTGAAAATCTATATATTGAGCCCTCCAATTTCAGACAGAATAATACCACGAGGCGGCACATTCATTCATGAGGATGCATTAGTCCATAAAAACCAAAAATTAATACAGACAAGTTCTTATAGGTTTAATTTACTAGGTTTATTCATTTGTGTAAGTTGTGAAGGTTTCAACTTACTCTGCTGATTAAGTTGAAAATCTATAGAATGAGCCCTCCAATTTCAGAAAGAGGAAAGCCAATAGGCTGCGCATTCATTCATGAGGATGCATTAGTCCATAAAAATAAAAAATTAATACAGACAAGTTCTTAAAGGTTTAATTTACTAGGTTTATTCATTTGTGTAAGTTGTGAAGGTTTCAACTTACTCTGCTGATTCAGTTGAAAATCTATATATTGAGCCCTCCAATTTCAGACAGAATAATGCCACGAGGCGGCACATTCATTCATGAGGATGCATTAGTCCATAAAAACCAAAAATTAATACAGACAAGTTCTTATAGGTTTAATTTACTAGGTTTATTCATTTGTGTAAGTTGTGAAGGTTTCAACTTACTCTGCTGATTAAGTTGAAAATCTATATATTGAGCCCTCCAATTTCAGACAGAATAATGCCACGAGGCGGCACATTCATTCATGAGGATGCATTAGTCCATAAAAACCAAAAATTAATACAGACAAGTTCTTATAGGTTTAATTTACTAGGTTTATTCATTTGTGTAAGTTGTGAAGGTTTCAACTTACTCTGCTGATTAAGTTGAAAATCTATACAATGATCCCTCCAATTTCAGAAAGAGGAAAGCCAATAGGCTGCGCATTCATTCATGAGGATGCATTAGTCCATAAAAACCAAAAATTAATACAGACAAGTTCTTATAGGTTTAATTTACTAGGTTTATTCATTTGTGTAAGTTGTGAAGGTTTCAACTAACTCCGCTGGTTAAGTTGAAAATCTATATATTGAGCCCTCCAATTTCAGACAGAATAATGCCACGAGGCGGCACATTCATTCATGAGGATGCATTAGTCCATAAAAACCAAAAATTAATACAGACAAGTTCTTATAGGTTTAATTTACTAGGTTTATTCATTTGTGTAAGTTGTGAAGGTTTCAACTTACTCTGCTGATTAAGTTGAAAATCTATACACTGATCCCTCCAATTTCAGAAAGATGAACGCCAATAGGCTGCGCATTCATTCATGAGGATGCATTAGTCCATAAAAATAAAAAATTAATACAGACAAGTTCTTAAAGGTTTAATTTACTAGGTTTATTCATTTGTGCAGGTTTCAACTTACTCTGCTGATTAAGTTGAAAATCTATATATTGAACTCTCTAATTTCAGAGAAAGTAACGCCAAGAGGCGGCACATTCATCATTGAGGCTGCATGTAGTCCATAAAAACAAAAAATTAATGCAGACAAGTACTTAAAGGTTTAATTTCCTAGGTTTATTCACTTGTGTAAGCTGTGAAAGTTTCAACTAACTCCGCTGGTTAAGTTGAAAATCTATATATTGAGCCCTCAAATTTCAGACAGATTAACGCCACGAGGCGGCGCATTCATTCCTAAGGATGCATGTAGTCCATAAAAATCTAAAAATTAATACAGACAAGTATTTAAAAGTTTTATATACTATGTTTTTCCATTTGTGTAAGTTGTGAAAGTTTCAACTTAATCAGCTAATTAAGTTGAACATCTATATATTGAGCCCTCCAATTTTAGAGAGAGTAACTCCACGACGCGGCACATTCATTGATGAGGCTGCATGTAGTCCATAAAAACAAAAAAAATATACAGACAAGTACTTAAAGATTTAATTTACTAAGTTTATTCACTTGTGTGTATTCACTTGTGAGCCCTCCAAATTCAGATAGAATAACGCCACGAGGTGGCGCATTCATTCCTAAGGATGCATGTGGTCCACAAAAATCAAAAAATTAATATAGACAAGTATTTAAAAGTTTTATATACTATGTTTTTTCATTTGTGTAAGTTGTGAAAGTTTCAACTTAACCTGCTGATTAAGTTGAGTATCTATATATTGAGCTATATATGTTGAGAGAGTAACGCAACGAGGCAGCGCATTCATTCCTGAGGATGCATGTAGTCCATACAAATCAACGATTAATAGAAACGAGTATTTATATGTTTTATTTACTCAGTTTATTGATTTGTGTAAGTTGTGAAAGTTTTCACATAATCCACTGATTGGGTTGAAAATCTATATATTGAGCCCCGCAATTTCAAAGAGAGTAATGCCGCGAGGCAGTGCATTCATTCCTGGGAATGCATGTAGTTCATACAAATAAATGATTAATATAGACAAGTATTTAAAAGTTTTATTTACTAAGTTTATTCATTTGTATAAGTTGTGAAAGTTTTCACATAATCCCCTGATTAGGTTGAAAATCTATATATTGATCCCTGCAATTTCAAAGAGAGTAATGCCGCGAGGCGGCACATTCATTCCTAAGGATGCATGTAGTCCATAAAAACAAAAAATTAATACAGACAAGTACTTAAAGGTTTAATTTACTAAGTTTATTCACTTGTGTAAGTTGTGAAAGTTTCAACTAAATCCTCTGGTTAAGTTGAAAATCTATATATTAAGCCCTCCAATTTCAGATAGAATAACGCCACGAGGCGGCGCAAGCATTCCTAAGGATGCATGTGGTCCACAAAAATAAAAAAAATTAATACAGACAAGTATTTAAAAGTTCTATATACTATATTTTTTTCATTTGTGTAAGTTGCAAAAGTTTCAACTTAATCTGCTAATTAAGTTGGGTATCTATATATTGAGCTATATATGTTGAGAGAGTAACGCAACGAGGCAGCGCATTCATTCCTAAGGATGCATGTAGTCCATACAAATTAACGATTAATAGAAACGATTATTTATAAGTTTTATTTACTCAGTTTATTCATTTGTGTAAGTTGTGAAAGTTTTCCCATAATCTACTGATTAGGTTGAAAATCTACACATTGAGCCCTGCAATTTCACAGAGAGTAATGCCGCGAGGCAGTGCATTCATTCCTGGGGAATGCATGTAGTCCATACAAATAAATGATTAATACAGACAAGTATTTAAAAGTTTTACTTACTAAGCTTATTCATTTGTGCAAGTTGTGAAAGTTTAAACTTAATCCGGTGATTAAGTTGAAAATGTATATATTGAGCCCTCCAGTTTCAGACAGAGTAACACCGCGAGAAGGCGGATTAATTCCAAAAGATTCACGTAGTCCACACAAGTAAACGGTTAATACAGACAAGTATTTAAAAGTTGTATATACTAATTTTATTTATTTGTGTAAATCACGAAAGTTTCGACTTAATCCATTTCAACAATCAGAATTAATTTCAATATCTTTGGTACTTAAAAAATATTTTTGAATATTTTGGAAAAGACACTAAAAAATCATGCTAACATTTTAAAACCTATTGGCTTTTGCTTTCTTTAGTTTTTGAATGTTCTTCTTTTTTAATTTTATTTATTTCTACTTAACTTACCAGCCAGCCGATATATCAATGCAAAACCTCAATACACCAATATTGATATTTGTTGCATATTAAGTATTAGAGTCTAGACTGCCATTAGCTACGACAAAACATTCTTTACTTTCCCAAATGTTTGTCTCTAAGCCAAAACCCAATCAGCTTTTAATCCTAATATCCTAGTAAAATCTTATTGTCTTTTCGATTTTTTATTAAAATTTTTAATTATTCCGTCCTTTTCTCCACTCGGTGACATGATAACCTTTCTACCTAAATTTACTTTAATGTCATTAAAATAAATGCTGCAACTACACTTTTCAACTTTAGGTAGCCAAAGATAATTGATCAAAACAAGGTATACTACAATAAATTCCCAAACCTCAAAACTAACCCTCCCGATTTTGCCCTTCCGTCATAAGGCACCCTTTCCACTGTGGAAACATATTAATAATACATACACAAATGAACATCCACTACAGGCCCAACCTTCGCAAAAACCCCATAATCCTAAGCTGAGTGGAATGCTTTGCCTTTATAAATTCCTCAGACACCCTATGCTAATCTCCTTTTAAATCACCGCCAGATATATTACTGAACAAAATATTCCTTTGTAAATATACCTTTGTAAGAGCACATTGAGATTAATAGAAAAATAATACTAAATCAGGCAATAATTTGCCAAAGAAAAAAATTACAGCAAATATTTAGCCCAAATAAACATTCACAGAAGTATTTCTTTCGCAATCGATAATTATCAACATTTATTGACAATAAGTCTTATAAACCAATTAACACATTATGACACAAAAATCTTGCCTCGACACAGTTATAATCAAGGAAGCAATTTTATAATTTAGGAGAGATTATTACAAGGATCTTTGGCTTTCTTTCAAGGAATTGGGATAACTAGTGGTTTTGTCACTATGCCATTTATTATAAAAAGCTGGCCAGACTTTCCCTTTTACGCTGGACAGTCAAGGACTTTCAACAATAATATTAATTAAGAAACATCAATGGTTGGCCATGATCAAGCCCTATGTAGCTTTAATAGATTATATGGTATGAACAATTATACCTCTACGGTTACAGGGTGTTCCAAATCGAAAGAACATATTTTGCACTTACTGCACATTAATGTTATTAGGAAACAAAATATACAAATTAGAACTGCCTATTGGTACAACTAAATCAAACAAACTTGTCTTTTATCAACGAGCAACAAAATCATGCTAGTAAAATACAACTTCCCTATTACATAAAATTTATTTTTCAAATTATGCCACAAAAACCCATATAATTGCCTAAAAGCAACTCTGAATCCTTGTTAATAACAGAAGTTAAAAATCATTTTTTTTTTTTTTCAATAAAAGTAAAAAGCAAATTTAAACTGGAAACCAGCAGAAATTAGGCTGTGTTATATCTATCAATGTATAAACAGCGCCGTGTTTTAAGGTTGTAAGTAATCAATCTAGGGTTCCCCAGAAGTTCTTCTATTTACTACATAATAGCGTTTGGATAAAGTTCACACGATACACTGGCCTTAATACTGTTTTATGCTTTTCCTGATGATACAGTGATTTCCAATTATAAAGGCTTGATTGTGTGTCAACCAATAAGACAAATAGCGCCGGTGGGAAATCTTCTATTAGAATTTAGAGACTTAAGATGCTGCCAACAGGGGCCAATAAAGTACGTGCTCAATTATTTGAGCCCCGTTTTTAGGCTCAGTGGGATAGGTTGGAACCCGGGTTGTTCTCGTCTAGTTTCAAGTTTCCAGTTGTTCGTCTAGTTTCAGCGCGTTCGAAGTTTCAACCCCGTGTTTGATATATATATATATATATATATATATATATATATATATATATATATATATAGACCCCGGTGCCGCGCCGATGAGGGAAGACCGGCGGCGATGGGGCCAAAAACAGCGCGCCGCGCCGCCGGTAAGATGTCGGCGGTGCGCCGCCGGCGTGACCAATGTTGACCGCAAACATTAATGTTTTCATTAGTCTTTCTCAAATCACAGCTTAAATTTACAACATTCATGAGTTCAAAAATTCATAAGTCGCTGGCTGGAAACTGGTCTTCTTCGTTATTCATCAAGAGAAGTAGAAATGTGGTAAAAATCAAATGGCTGTGGCGTTTCAGAACCCTTGCATAATACGAGTAGTTGAAGTATCTATTAGTTATGTTTTCTTAACATAAATAATTATCCAAATTAGTAGTTTTTTTCATCGAGCATTACTTCATATACAACTTCAACTAGCTTATCACAAAATTCGTCAGTTATCTGGGTAAAAACTTTGAATGTAAGTTTGAACTTAGAAGCTTAATTTTTTCATAATGCACTTTGCCTATATCTGTTTTGTCCCCTTTAAAACAGTTGAAATGGGCGACTTTGATATTGATTGTTTGTTTGTTTTTTTTTTGCTCGTTTGAATTCTTAAAAAGACTTCTTGTGTTAAAAACTGGTTTTTAATTATAATTTAAAAAAATGCATTTTAAAGTTTTTTGGCTTCTTTATAGAATATATGGCATGTACGCTCAGGCTGAACTTCTGCTTTTTTATTGCTTTTGGCTACTCTTTTGGATATTATTCGTTTATTTTCTTTTGGGGATTCATTCCAAATTATAAATTGATAAATACCTAATATCAGTAAAATTATAAACTACATCTAAAATGAGTAAAGTTATCAAATTGAATAATACATGATGAACACTTCACATGAGAACACTTCAATTACAATCAAAAAAAAAAACACTTAATGGTTTATTCGGTATAGAGAAAAATTAAATGTTAGCTATTTTCTGGTAAAAAATGAAAAACTCATCCGTTTTAAATGTAATTAAATGAAATAATATGCAGACTGAAATAGCTTTAGGAAGATGATCAGATTTTCATCCAAGTTCGTCACTTTTAATCCAAGCAAAATGTTAGGACACTTAGTATCAGTTATTGAGTTAAAGCTTTGATTTCCAAATGCTCACAAAAATTACGGAATTTAAGAAAGTCGCAACAATAAGTCACCTGTGGTCAAAATACTCAAAGACTCCTCTTAGATTCCCACCCAGGCTCAAAGCTTCTGCTATGGTCATTTCCATGGAAATCTTCAAAGAGTTTCTTTTTAAAATAGCTTTCAAGAGTAGTTGGGGATATTTACCCTTTTTTGCTTTTCTTCAAAGCTTTGAAAAGAGTGTTATAATATTCCAAAAGTTGCATTTGTTATATTTGTGCATATTTTTAGTAATCATTTGTGCGGTGATCGAATTTTTTAAACCACTGTAGATACGTAAGAACGTTGCAACATATAGTACCCTGAGGTCATAAGACTGTCAAAGACTCCTCCTTGAACCTCCCAAATTGAAAGCTTTTATGATGACCTGGCATTTTAATGTAACTTGGACACTGAGCCAAGGGCGCCATTGTCACTCGAGCGCAACGATAGGTGGGGATGTCGATATCGCTTTCGTCACACCAATTCGTTTTAGTATGAATCTGCCTGGTACTTATGAATGAATGTTTTCAAATTAAACCCGTTTTTTCATCAAAAAAAAAAAAAAAACCAGGTTGGACGCATATGTCCCTTTCCCTTTGGATGATAAAACCATGCAAGTGCTGTATCAAGTATAACTCACAAAAATCTTATTAATTTTTGTCAACTTTTCAACTTTTTGGCATCCCTGCTTTCAATAAAAAAAAAAAAAAAATCAAGGTACTATCACTTAAATATAATAAATCCCTATGCCCCCCTATGGATACTATCTTGATAAGACACCGTCTCTGCTTAAAAAAAAAAAAAAATTAACTTATTGGCCCCCCTGCTTTAAAAAAATCGAGGTAGTATCATTTAAATATGATAGCTCACTACCCCCCCCCCCTCTGGATACCACCTTAATGAAATGCCGTCTCTGTTTAAATTAAAAAAAAAAACTTTTTGGGATCCCTTCTTTTAATAAAAAAAAATTGAGATATTATCATTTAAATGTAATACACCCCAACCCCCTCCCCTCTGGATACCACCTTGATAGGATACCGTCTCAGCTTTCATTAGAAAAATAAGTTACTTAATAATTAACTATGTCACTATATGGTTCAAACAAACACGCAAAATAAAGTTAAACAGGTTAGTGTTCCTTAAAAAAAATTGAGGGTATGAGTAAAGGGGTACAAAGACAACAACAAAAATGTCGAAATTATTCAGATATACCTTAAATTATTGGAAAACTGAGTCATAGATTCGCCGTGGCATTCAATAAGATCCAAAGAATCTAACTAAAATGGAGCACACACAACATCCAAATAAGGCCAGTAGGCTTTGATAAATCCCAACATGCCCAACACCACGACAAGCCTCAGAAGGGGGTTCGATATCTATAAAGATATTTCAATTGTTTCCCAGGAAATTTGATACCATTTTCTTCGGTTTCCACTTTAGAAGAAAAAAATAATTAATTTATCGGTAAGCCTCCTTTCAGTAAAAAAAAAATAAAGCATTTTTACTTAAAAATGATAGCGCCCTATCCACCCCCCTATAGGCAATAATTTACAATTTATTTGTGAGTCATATTTTTGGGGTAGCTTCCGAACATTGAGTATTAAACATTCAGGCGTTCAACAATTGAGTATTAAACATAAAGAAAATCTTATCTAAAAACAGCAAAAAAAAAGTCTGCAAACCTACAATTCAGCTGTAGAAACAATCTGTCGGCTGTCAATTTCAAAATCCAACTGAAGGCTGAAGCTGTATAGTAGTGAATTCGTTCTATAGTTCTATTCGACTTGAAAATAAAATTCTTGACTACGAACGATGTTAGAAATAGCGATTGGGAAACTACATTCGAAATGATTTAACCTCATTTCATAAAGACGATACTGTTTTTTGTCAACTTATGAAGAACTGTGTATATTGCAATATTTGTAATGGCATATTGTATCTGTCTGGTTTTTATGCAAAGTAACAAAAGAGACGAAAATTAATGAACAAGAGAGTATTGAAGAAGTATGGTTTGAAAAGGAATGTTTGGCAGGGAAACTCACTCGTGATATATTGCTAGGCGCGGCATCATTATTACGGGATTCTTTGGAATTTGGAGAACCACATTTTTTTTCGGGGTGACACATAGATTTTCAAGAAAATGTTCAACAATTTGGGGATAGTGCAAGCCCTTTTTGATTTCTAATCAGGAAAATCGAAATACTAAACCAAAAGAGAAGGGAAAGCTCCGACTTTGTGGTTGACACAATAATGAATTGCCACAAAATGAGTTTAAATTTGCCCGAACACTACCACCTCTTCTAATGGCAGTACGCCTTTGGCGCGCTGGTGGTGTCACGACCCGCTAGTAGTAGTTGCCTGGGCGTAGTGTTGTTGGTGGTCGTGTGCTCTGTTGAGGTGGCGCCTATATATATATATATATATATATATATATATATATATATATATATATATATATATATATATATATATATATATATATATATATATATATATATATATATATATATATATATATATATATGCTGAGCCGTGAACAACCCGTCTTCGAAAACAGGTTGTTCTCGTCTAGTGCATCAAGCGTTGTGCATCAGTGCATCAAACACGGGGTTGAAACTTCGAACCCGTTGAAACTAGACGAAAAACTAGAAACTTGAAACTAGATGAGTGAAACTTGAAACTTGAACAACCCGTGTCCGAACCCGCTGAGCCTGAAAACGCGGCTTTGGTATCTAAGATACCGAAGCGATAAGATGCCTCGCTAAGCGATAATATAGCCTTTACAAATTATGTTTAAAATACATACTATCGAAAGAAAATGCCACATATAATCTCTATAGCTCATGGTCAGAAATTTGGTTTTACACCTCAATAAGATTAATCAATATTATTCAGCTTTTCCTGCTTTCTTTTACTGTTTACGGTTTCGCTTTATGTGAAAAAAAAGAAGAAAAAAAAACATGTCTGACTGGCAACGTTTTGTTTTATTGTTTTCTTAACAAGGAAAAAGCACTGTTACAGATAAGATTAATTTATTTTTGTTTTTATCGACTGGCAAAAAAGTTCACTATTTATCATGGGTTTCCTTCTACTGATGCCTCGTTTACTATGCTGACGCTTTTTATTTCCAAACACCTGAAATTGTATAGATTGGCCAGTGTTTGATCGATACCAATTACCTCACCATAAAAGTCCTGAAGATGCTAAATTATATACATATATAAATAAAAAAAATGTGGCGGAAAACTAAATTGGGAAAAAAGTATTAAACTAAAGTGTAGGAAAAACGCCAACAATAATAAATAAATCCAACTATTCCTTTGAACACTATTTAAAAAATTTCAATTTTCCGCTTAGCCAAAGCATCCCAATTCAAAAAATTTTTTTCAAAAAAAAAAAAAAACTCGACTATGTAGCAATAAAATACGGAATTCGCGCAGTACTTACTGTTTTGGCAATTCTAGAATACTCCGTTTCCTGGCTTGAACTACTCCTCCGACACTATGGGAATTTACTAGGAACTTTGGCATATCCAGCAAAAATTCGGGTTCCTTACTTTCTTTTTCAGACACAGCAGAAGCAACCGTTCCTTTTTCAGTCAATTCATTTTTCTCAGACAAAGAAACAGGCGTAGCTTCGAGATCAGCAAAAAAGGCACTTCTTTTCTGTTTTAAGCGTTCAGAAAGGGATGTAGAGAGTTCTGAGGAGACACTAGGCTCATCTCTAATCTCTAACACGTTTGTAGTTGGTGGGGTAATCTCTAAAATAGAAGGAGGCGACGCTGAGGTAGCAACTGCCTCAGAAGTAACTGATATAGTTGGGCTCGTAGGTTCATAAGACTTGGAATGACGAAAAAGCTTCCACCGTTCCTTGAACGAGCTCATAGTGAAGGAAGGCGACATTGAGCTACCGGGAGTGCTTATGTCCGAAAGGGAGTCATTACGTGTCACTGACCTTCGTCGTGAGCGAAAAGATTCCCTTATTACTTTTAAAATTCTGCTTGGACCACCTTCCGACATACTTTGAGTTCTGCGGTGAATAACTGGTGTTGAAGGAACAGTTCTAGGTAACGTATTCGCTTTTTTTCTGAGAGGAAAAAATTGGAATTTCCTCTTTTCAATGGATTCCTGATTTGATGCAGAAGTACTTAAAGAATCTAAATCCCACTTTACAGTTTCGCTCTCTTCTTCTACATGCACATCAAGAGCTTCTATAAAATCAATTTCATCAGCAAATGACACACTTTTATCGGAACACTGACTTGTAGTCCTATTACGTTCTGACACAATACCGCTCAATTCTGAATGAATTGTTTCATATCCCGTGACAAATTCCCACTCATCTTCTGACACTATGGGCCATTGTTCATGGTGATCGTGTCTAACAGCAATCCAGCCTAAATGGCAAAACAGTTTTAAAAAACATTCACACATAAGAATACTATAACAGAATGGGATCTATAAGAACAGACCCCCTACTAGCTTAAGCAGATAGGATTCTATATACTATAAAACCATTTTAAAAAACAGTAACCTCAAATGAAGATACCAATGTCAGAATACATTGGGTATAAGAGCCCCCCCCCCCCCTAAGAGAGACAAGTCCAAAGAGTACTTCTCCTAAAAAAGCTATGGCCAAAAAATAATCTTTTAGGATCCCTCCCTCCAAGGTTTAGTACAGTGTGCATACATGATGAGACTGACGCATAATACCATGATAGGCCAATGTTGCCATTTTCAACTGTGAATTACATACTTTATTCTTTTAGTTAAAATTAACATGTCTCCGCTTTTGAAAAGGTTTGAAATATAGACCTCCCCTTCTTATACGTTCTCCCCAGCACCAGATACATCAGAACTGCCAAGTATGCCGCTAAGCCTTTGTCTAGGTTGATCCTTAGGTTTCAAGGACCAGTTAACCTTCGCTTGATGGAGCCAACAGTTGGTTTTGATGGAAAAACCTTCTGAAAGAGACGGTTCCATAAATACTTGTAGTACTGAGCGAAGCTAAGTTTCACGTACTCTTTCTTAGGCTTTCCTCCTTCTGGCAATCAAAACAGATGTACCTACGAGTTTGTCTTGTTGGCCTGAAAAAGAGTAAAAAAAAACCTCCACAGAAAAACCAAGTGGGTGTGGTTAAGAAAGACAGTCATCACATAGAGCTTTGCCTTTAAAGGCAGCAGTTGCCCTATAGTACTGTTACAGTCTACTATACTAGCTCACTTTTGAATCCTCTGGATTTATACAAGCTAGATTTTGGGGCCCCGATATAAAGCCATTTCCATCAACAGGTCTTATACAGTAGGTCATATTTGGTGAACATCTTTGGCTTATATAGGGGGGTGACCAACTCAGATGGAAGAAAGCTTTTAGAGCGAAGAGTAACTCTGGGCTTTCTGACAAAACAATCAGATCCAATCGAGATGGGCACTTTAAGAAAGGTTAGCTTAGCATAGAACCCTCGACAGACGAAGTAGCGCGACATTCTGTAAGAGGTAAGTTGCACCTTTGTCTTAACGTATTAATTTTGACGATAAAAGAATCAAATCGCAATTTCCGAGAGATGTACATTAAGTGATAAAGAATGATTAATAACATATTCTTTTTTATGACAGCTGCGAGGGCGGCAGCAAGGGGGTATAAAGGTTTCATTAGGTTGTCTTCAAAGTGTTTGCGACATCAACCTACATTATCTCATGCCATGTCTTTGATCCAGAAGCCGAATCCACTCTTGTTTCTACAGTTACAAAGTAGTCTCATGTAGGTTGTTTCCATCGGTTTTGTACTGGCGATCGTTTGATTATGCATACCAAATCAATGATAAAGCTTTTTAATGTTAACTTTTCGTAGATTTTTGTCGGTACAGAGAATAGAACTCGAAGGTTTCTAGGCATGTCATGTCAACCACCACCTGGCATGAAGCCAGGGAGAATGTTGGCAGTTTTCAACGGGGTTTAACCTCGCTCATTAAATGAATTAACTGGTTAAGCCATTTTAGTAAAACATCCAATGTCAAAACAGAGCCTTCATGCATACAGTCTAGTGCAGAGATCAGGCTACACGCTTCTGATATCAGAATCGTGCATGGATTTTTGGCCTGTATGTCTAAAGCACAACAAAAGAGGCTTAGCCTATACATTCATGGAAAAAGTATTCAGACAGGATTTTTGGCATGTATGTTCAAAGCACAACAGAGGAGGCTTAGCCTACATATGCATGGAAACAGTAGTAAGACAGAGAGTTGAGGAGGGATTCTGAGTTGAGAAAGATAGTCTAGAATGAATGTGCGTATTGAATTGAATTTATGGAAATTTTAGAGTGAATGAAAAGCATTTTTGTCAAATTTTCGTAATTTTGATTCCGCAGTAGAGGGGGTACCCTATGACGGAAGGACATCCTGCATAACAGCTATGCAGATTTTCATAATGCTAATGAAATAAAAAAAACAAGTTTTTTTAACTGAAAGTAAGGAACAGAAAGGGCTGTCTCCTCCTCAACGCCTCGCTCTTTACGCTAAAGTTTTTTATTGTTTTAAAATTAGAGTTGTGAGAAAGAGTCTAACTTTAGCGTAAAGAGCGAGGCGTTGAGGAGGGGACAGCCCCTTTTATATACGGAATAATTTTGTTCGTTTTAAGTTTTAATGTTGTTCCTTACTTTCAGTTGAAAAAATTGTTTTTTTTTATTTAATTTTTGAACGTTTTTGAATTAATGGAGGTTTTGATTTTGGCGCACCGTACATGAATAATTAAAGAAATTGCATATTAATTATGCTTTTATCTGTTTAAATGACTTTCTCGACAGATGTTCAAGTTGATTCGTAAATATTTTTATTAGATTCATGCATGCTTTGACTAAGCACTAGTGTACGTAATGAACTTTCCAGTTTATATATTTTTAATACGAGTATTAGGAGGTTCGCCTTCTATGTAGAACCATTAACTTTAAGTTAAAGTACAAATTTTTTTCCAATTCATTTAAAATGACCCCTTAATCACAAAGGCCGTTAATTTGAATAAATAGCTCTTATGAAAGTACTAAAAAATCTTTGGCTTAAAGAGCGAGGTATTGACTAGGGGGCGAACCCAATCATATACTTAATAATTTCTGTTCGTTTTAAATTTCGATGTGGCTCCTTACTTTCCGTTGAAAAACTTGTTTAAAGACATATTTATTATATTTTCAACCATTTTACAAAAATCAGCCAAATTTTCTCAGGTGCGTAACTTTTGATGGGCAGGACTAAACTTGATGAAACTTAAATATTTGAAATCAGCATTGAAATTTGATTCTTTTGATGTATCTATTAGTATCCCGTTTTTTAGAGTTTCGGTTACTATTGAGCCGGGTCGCTTCTTACTTACAATTCGTTACCACGAACTGTTTGATTGGTAGCAGAATATCAAAAACTTTAGACTTCAACTCTCAAAATTAAGGATTAGTTAAAATGGTATATATTTATAATTTATTGGTTTTGAATTTTAGGCAGTAAGGATTGAAGGATTTATTGAAAAAAAAAACAAAAAAAAACAACATATCAACAAAAAATTATTGCTTCCTCCCCTAAAAAGCAAAGTTTGTCCGTGGGGAGGTAGAGAAAACAAAATCCTTAAAACAAAGAACACTTGGCCACCGACACCACTAATACCATCACACTAAACAATAAATACAAAATAATATCATATATTATACTTCCTCTGGGAACATTTTATCAACAAAACCCCCACAATAAATAAGTCAATCAATCAGTCAAAACTCATATTCAGCAAAAAGCAGTTCCTTAATGATTTTTCTAAAAATATTGGGGTCACCAATAGTCTTAATATCACTATCCAAACTATTCCATTTCCGCGTACCTCTATAAAAAACAGAAAAACATGAACGGGAAGATATACCTCTAGGTACACAGAAGTCCGCGCTACGCCTTGTATCATGAGAATGAACAGTAGACCTAATGGACAATAAATCACCCAAACAACGAGGCTGAACATCCTGCTGCAGTCCAAAAATAAACCACAATACGTAGAATTCATGAAGGCCTGCAGCCGGTAAAATTTTTAAAGTTGGGTAAATTTCCCGAACAGACTTGCGTGGAGATATACCGGCTAAAATTCTTACTGCACGATTTTGTAGAACTCTTATTGATTTTAGGATAGAAGAAAAAGTAGAGAGCCAAATACTCGAACAATAAAGTATATACGGGTGTATTCAAGAAAAATAAAGATGGCGAAGGACAGATTTGGGAAAACAATGTTGGAGTTTCTTCATTATACCGAGATTTCTTGCCAGAATTTTGCTAGTTAAAGTTACATGTTCCTTAAAAGATAGAGTTTCATCTATCACAATCCCAAGGTATTTAAAAGACGCAGTCCGTTTTATAACGCCATTGGGCATATCTAATTCCTTGACCCATGGGTAAAAGTTTGATGATCGCGAGAAAATAATAAAGTTAGACTTAGCCATGTTGATCCTTAATTTGTTTAACCTTAGTCATGCTATAGTTCTATTAACTGATTCATTCGTGGACATCTACAGCAACTCCGCTGTTTTAGTTGTGCTAATGGCTGTTGTGTCATCAGCAAAAAGTGAAACTGTTTCATTAGTCGGGTTTACCGTTAGTTCATTTATTCTATAGCAAAAATTATTTAGACAATTTGGTAAATCATAAATAAATATCAAGAATAATATAGGACCGAGAACTGATCCTTGCAGAACACCTACTTAAATACGCTTTTTTTTGGGAAGAAGAATCCTTTAGTTGGACATACTGATAACGATTACTTAAAAAACTTCTTAAAAAATTTAATGATCTAACCCTCAAACCATACACCTTACGCTTCTTAAGTAGAAGTTCATGATCCATGATCCAGTACATAAATATAATTATTGGTTTTGGAATCTAAATCTATTAGTGTCAGTAATGGAAGAGAAGGTTGAATTTTAAAAAAAGCACAAAAAAAAGTTAAATTTTTTATTAATATTCCTCATCAAAAAAATTAAATATTTTTTTTCACCGAAGCTTAAAATCTAAATTCCTTAAATGAAAAAAAAAAAAAAAAAAAAAAAAAAAACAATAAATTATGGTAAATTGAGCAGTCAATGTGTCTTTACAAAGCTACTCGCTTCGACTAATGGGACACAAAAAGAGAAAGACACAAAAAGAGAAAGACACAAAAAGAGAAAAGAGCTTTCACAGTATATACAATATAGTCCACTATTAAACACTTCATTGAGTTATCTAGAATACTTTCTATAGAAACGAATAAAATGGAACTGATTCATTTTTATAAGCCAAAAAAAGCAATTAAAACCAACATTTTCACACTTTGGAAACAAGTGCTGAAAATAAATACTGTCAGTACAATCAACAGATATGTAGAAATTTATACTAAGACATAAATATATTTTTCTCTATTTAATTAGTTTCAGAAACAGGCAAACTATTTGTATGCATACTCGCTAAAGCCCCCCCCCTCATTTTCATATCAGACACCCTAACATTTTTCAACTTAGGAATAGAAATAAAGTAGAGCCCAATCTTAGAAAAGACTCTGCAGCCTCGTTTGGAAATGAATAATGGAAAATGTATGGGTAGATACAAGACAAAAACTAACAACATAGATATGAAGCACACACACACACACAAAAAGTTTCTTGTTTGTTTCGAAGTTTCAATAGTAATAAATTCTTGGAAGTTTGAAAATTTTTTACAGGTTTGTGTTGACTTTCATGGTCATTTGTTTTTTTTTTTCGTTTTTTTTTTTTTTATTTGTGTAGTTAGAAAGGGGTTTACAAGTTAAAAAAAAGATAGAAATGAAAAACATTGCTAAAACTTGAGTGCAATATTGTGTAACAGGATACAAAGACCCTTTTTTTCATTTGAATAAATTTAGGATATTAATTAGTAAACTAAGAGGAAGGAAATTTACGGTAAACAAAGTAAAATTTTGAAGCGACAAAAACAGCTCATTTTTCTTAATTTTTTTTTTCAATTTTTTACCACCGTGGAAGAGAAATTCTGCAATGGAGGGGGGCTCTGATAAACGGCTAGAAAGATGTCAAACATAGGTAGCTGATTGCAGAAACCCTAAGATTATATTTGTTTATTTTTGGCTGCTAAAACTTAAGGACTTTTTCGACGTGGAAATGTTTTTAAATTTGTTTGTTTTTAAGTTTAATTGGTACCAATTAATTAATTAATTGGTACGTAAAAGTAGTAATCGGCCAGGGAGAGTAATGAAGTACAATTGAGAGGGGAGAAGGTGGGATTATTGAAATTAAAAAAAAGTAATGAGCTAGATACTAATTTTATAAAATGAATATCCTATGGTTGGTCATAAACATAAACAGCGAATGCATAAAAATTGCACAGATTAAAGAAATTTTTTAAATCAACCCTGACGGCTCATAGATTAGTCCCAGAAAAAACTTTGAGTGTGTTTATCCCGTTTCTAAAATCCTGAAAATTTCCTTATGGTAATAGTATATTGTTGTCATAATTCTTTCTTGTTTAATTTTGCTCACCATGGACGACTGCTGCTCTTTACCAACAAAGCCATTACCTGGGATGGTTTGAAAAGCAGAATGATTTTACCTTTTCAAATACATAGAGGGTTGATGGTTAAAGTAAATCTTGCCAATAAAGCAGTCTTTGAGGAGTCAGCTCCTAAATACAAAGCAGTTAAATTCCTTAAAGTTGTTATAACTTTCCAACGTCAACTAATAATGCTTTGCGTTTAAGCAAAACCCAGAGTTTTGTTCTTTCTATTTTCATAATAATGACATAGATTATTTTGGATACAGATATAATTGCATTTAAAATGCAGTTTTAGCTAGAATTAACTGAGAGCCTTCCATTACTAGGTCTACGCGTCAGCCAGAGATTCCAATCGAACAAATATCCATTAATTAATTATTTTACGTTATTTCATTAGCATAAAATAGAGCAAAATGCCTGCTGTAAACTTTTTAAGCATTCAAAGATTTTTTGTTTCTTTTGCAAGTTGATGGTGTCAGTCTTATTATTCAATGAACTAACCGCGAATCCTGTCAGATGAGAGGTATAAAAAGAAAAAATGCTTTGTCCCCCCCCCAAAAAAAAATCACTTTGCTCTCCAACAAAACTTTTGCTGGAAGTTTCAGGTCAATCCCTCAGCCATGAGACAAAACGGGGTAGATCAGGGTAGAATCATCAATGCTATAACTTTATAATACTCATTTATGAAGAGAAAAGATTCCCCCTCCCCCCTTAACAAATGCAACTGTTGCTGAAGAAGGAATATATTTCTGATACTTTATTTCCACACGCGGAAAAAAGCCCAATACTGAACTCCAACCCCGAAATGAAAGTTGGATGCTTCACGTACTGAGCAAGTGGGTTCATACGTAAAAATAATACATGTTTATTATATGAATAAGCATAGTATGTTTATAATAAGTAACAATACTTTTAGATGTAAAAATAAATGGATTTCCTTACAGAGACTTACCAATTATGTTGCTAGATATCATAACTGAATTAAGTTCGAATCAAGTGCTTTAATGATAAATCTTAAAACACGGACTGAATTAAATTAGCCCCTGAGTGGCAGAAAATTTCACAATACTTATGAAGAGAAAAGATATAGCAGGTATTATAAACTTTTTAAGCATTCGAAGACTTTTTTTGTCTTTTGCAAGTTGTTGGTGTCAGTTTTATTTCACTGAACTAACAGCAAATCCTTTCAGACGAGAGGTATAAAAAGAAAAAATGTTTGCTCCTCCCCCCAAAAAAATCACTTTGCTCTCCAACAAAACTTTTGCTGAAAGTTTCAGCTCAATCCCTCAGCCATGAGACAAAACAGGGTAGACCGGGGTAGAATCACCAATGCTATAACTTTATAATACACAGATTTAATTAAATTAGTCCCGGAGTGGCAGAAATTTTCGCAATACTTTATTGAAAATACCGAACACTATAAAACAACATAAAATTACCATATCGTTTCAAAGCCTCTGCCCCTTCGGATGTCCTTACAATAAGACACAATGCATAGAAAGCAGCACCACGAACAGATAGTCTACGACAAGAGCTGGAAATGCGACAGATCTTTAATAAAACGTCTCCATGACTTTGAACAAGTTTTAAACCCTCACTTGAAGCACCGCCAACATGGCCAACTGTCCAAAGAGCTGACTTAAGATGCATAGTTGATTGGTCAGAACTGCAGTCACACTTGTCAATAGCCTGAAAAGCAACATATGGAACGTTATGAAAGATACGACAATTTCAAAACATTGTAACTACAAGTGGAAAAGGAAAAAGACATCATAAAAAGATCTCCATGAAAAAGTGGAGATCTCCAAATATAAATGAAAAATCAGGAGAAAAAAAAAGAAAAAAATCAAGTGGCTTATAAGCCTCTAAAAACTTTTAAAGACGTAAAATCGTTATGTAAGTAGATTTGAAAAAGCCGAGTGCTTACTTTCATGCTTTTCGCATTTGTTCTCTTTTTGTGATTACGAAATAGCTCTGCGCTTTCGTTACCTATCATTTGAGTTATGGTCTCCCTTTATTCTTGAAAGCAATTGCTGCCAGATGGGGAACAATACCTACTCATCAAAAAGCTTCTATATATCGTAAGTGGTAAAACAAATCGATTCTTGCCAAAATAAAAAGTTATTTTGAGGTTTAGGAAAACCATTCATTGGGCATCTAACAAGGCCGAAACACTATTTGACGACGGATTTAACTCTTGTAAGAGGTAACGTTCCCAATACTTTTTCGCTGAGGGACGAACTCATATAAATTCTTTAAATTTCTGTTATGGCCCAACCACTCCATTTGTCAGCAATTTTTAGTCATACAATGCATAGTTTGCACCTGGCATGTCATTGTCTGAAACTTCATTTTGACATACGGTGTTTTTTAAGAGCAATGAAACTGATTATTTCTCTCAGACGTTCTTTAATTATTCATCGATCCGCGCAACTATAAATATACAGTAAATGAATAGCCTTGAGCAGAATAAAACAAGTTAGGACAAAACTCAACTTGTCTTTCAACGCGTTCTCTTTTTAGCTCACTATGTTTGTCCAAAGTTTCTTCTTTATTTTTTGGATTCTTTTCTAAAATCCTTATCCACCGAAATTATGTTTTTCAAGTTCAGAATTAAGAGAAAACCAAGCGGAATAAATCTGCGGAATACGATGGGAACGAAAGTAGTTCGTAATCTAATTCATCAATTTTTTTTTGGGGGGGGGGGGAGGGGTGTTACAAATCACAAAAAAAGGAACAAATAGTATTATAGCAAATTTAAAATATAGCATGAAGAATGTCAATCTTAAAGACGGAGAGGGGCAGAGGCTTAAAGGCCGCCACCGACCGCACCTAAGCCTGTTCAACCGTTTATTATCAAAAATTACTTTTTCCGACAATTGTCGTTTCTACTTTGCTGCCTAAATCAAGGAGGAAATTAATGAAAGATAGCACTAATTTAATATTCATCGAATAATCATTCGTTGTAAAGGTCATGTAACTATCAAGAATCCTTTACATCGGGAAAACTTTCAAAAGGAAACTTTTTAAGTTTGGGGAATGAATGTAGAATTTATTGAAAGATAAACAGTCTTTCGAAATTTCTCGAGCAAGAGAGACATAAGAAAAACGATGTAAAAGATACTGACAAAAACCCTCATATTACCAATGGAAGTGCAACCAACTTAGGAAAGGCGATTTCATATAATGAACATATAATTAAAAGCAATGAAACATAAGGACATTCAATTCGGAAACTGATTTAGTAGAGCTATTTTTCTTCCATTCACCCCCCCCCCCTTCCTCATATAGAACGTGCCTCTGGAGGTGAAATGGTAAGTGCAGCCAGGAGGAAAATAGCCTGAAACTATGCAGATACCAGTATAAAACAGAGGCTTCATAAATACATTTTAACAGGATTAAAAAAAAAAGAAATTTTTTTTTAACTGAAAGTAAGGAAGTCCGTTAAAACTTAAAACGAACAGAAATTATTCCGTTTATGAAGAGGGCTGTCCCCTCCTCAACGCTTCGCTCTTTACGCTAAAGTTTTTTATTGTTTTAAAAAATAAAGTTATGAGACAGAGTAAAACTTTAGCGTAAAGAGCGAGGCGTTGAGGCGATCTTGAGCGAGGCGTTTGAGCGAGGCGATCTTTCTTCTGGCAAAAAATGCAAAATTCCGCATTTTTGTAGATAGGTGCTTGAAACCTCAGTAGTATCGATATACACAGTCCAGAACTTACATGGAAACTTACACCTGAGACAAGAATATACAGTGTAGTTTGACGTGTATATTGCAAAAAGCGATCAAACCTTTTATACTATAGGGCTATAAAGTGATCAAACCCGTTTTGAGAGCATAATTGAGATTGTATAATGCAATCAAACTGGTTTTTGAGGCAACATCCATTTTTCAGAGCCAATCGGAGAGAGCGGAGGTTACTCCATATACGATAACTTGATTAGTAGTTTGATTCAAATAAAATGACTGATTTTCATTGCACTTCATATTAGTAAGAGAATTGAATTCAAGGAGAATAGTTTATTTGAGAGGATATTAGTAGAGAAAATGAGTGGAGCATTTAAACTATTGGAGGTTGATGGGGGAGCCGGCAGCAGCAAAGATATACGACTACCAAACGTGGCTGTGGAAATAACAGGAGGCTATAGACTATGCCTTGAATGGGATGATATGTATGCTAGATATGTGATATCATTGAGCAAATTTATATTGGAAGAGCAATAATATTGTGCTGAGAGACTGAACATTGTGCATATAAATTGATTTCAGGCGGCAATATATGCACTATCGATATACATTGATAAAAACAAATTGAATCAGTTATTATCTTTATTGTAATTATGCTCAATAAAATTGTTTCTAAATCAAAGATATTTTTCTTTCTATAGTAGGCTAGCGTATATTTTTTTAGAGTAGAAAAAAATTCTGGTTAGTCTGAAGTTGGTTGTGAGAGTGTTAGGACTCTAAAAAAATGGATAGATTTGAGAATATTGTGTTTATGCAAAAACGTTTGATTCTAGATGATGATTTTCTAGAGCTGTCTATTCAAAGGAAGATATTTTCTCAGGGAATGCATGTCAATATAATGAAAACTGATTCTCCGTCATTAGACTATTGCATGAAGCTTTTACATTGTGGTCCAAATGTATTTACACAATTTATTGACATATTAATCACGACACTACAAAATGATATTGTGGATATTCTTTTAAACACTAGTTTAGAAATTTAAGACTTTTTTTCATGAGAAAGATGGTGTTCAAGGATGATTTACTCCTCTCTCTCTATCCCACTCAATTTGTTGTTGTTGGTAGCTCAGTTTCATTGTTGCAGTGAGTGTGTCAACACATGAAAAAATATTCCATACATGTCCGCTATGCATGTACACACTGGGCAGCTGGTCATCATGTGAGAATTGTACAATGATTGATGAGTATGATGAAAAGTGCAGATTATGCAACCCGTGTAAATTGCATAGAGGATATGCTGTACAAATTAAAGGTTGTAATTCCTGTAGGAACAACAAAAGAATTTGGTTTCTACGTCATCGTTGTGAAGAAAATGGCTACTATGATTATAAGCCCACTGATTTTTATTTGGCTGTGACGGAATGTGATTCGACACTGTTTGTGACATTGCTTCAAATAAGCAAATTGAAACATGTGAATTCTATAGAATGAATGAGAATAGTATCATTGACTATACAAAGAGATATGACAAGAGTGAAGTTACACTATATTGTAGAAAATGCGACCCTGACATTGCAGCACATCAGGATCAGTATTCTGTGAATTCAGATAATCTACTCGCATTAGTTGTTCTCGACAAATACCTATACCAAGTAGAAGATGGAATCTAAAGAGTAGAAAAAGTCGTTTTTATAAAGTATATAAATTTTTCATTTATTAATAAAAAATTTAAAATAAAGTTTTAGAATATTTTATTCGTATGGTACTAAAATCAATATTAAACACGCTTGTAAGTATTTTTCCACAAGAAAGTCGTTCAATCGAGGTAAGTCAACGTAGATGTCAAGAAACTGCTTGTAGGTATAGCCACGGCATCTGAACATGAAAAAGAGTAGAGCATGACCGCCAAATGTCTTAGTCGTTAAATCCTGTACTCTTTGTTGATTTTGAATAATATCTTTTCCACTGCTTTCAACACAGTTGTTGATGTTTGGAGCGTAGAATTTACATGTTAGAAAAAGAGAATTAAAAAATTCGACACTCTTCGCTGTTTGAAGGATGTAAAGACAAAAGTCGGTCTTTAAAGCCGATGGACTGATATTAACACTAATTAAGGTGTTGTTAACATTTAGAATGTTTTCAATGAAGTCCGATGGTATGCAATAGGACATTTTTTTTAACATGATATATTTTTTTCAACTTTTTTTTTACATGTCTTCGAATGAGATGAAACATACTTAAAAAAAAAAATCACATTAAATATTTTCCAACTCAAAATGAGAATGGTATAGACATGACAGTCATGACCTTTACTATTAGAAAAATAATGTTTGTAGTAGCACTTTTTTTTATTGGACTAAAAATTTTTTTTGGACTTAATCACCTTTTTTTTACGTATACTAGAATGACATAAAATATGCTTACGGCTCTAATAATTTTACTCTATGATTGCTCAGGGACACGATGCGGCTTTCTCACTGATACTTTATGGCGGGTTATCGACACTATCTAGTTTATTGCATGTATTAAATCATTATTTTTCTACGCGGTGGAACGATAAACACATAAGTCATATCTTTGAAAAAAAGGGAAGATGGAGCATTTTAATAAAGTGTGTTCACATGACAATGTTACTGTAGCATTGAATGCCGACAAGGAGAAGTATTTAAACTATGAAACAAGTATAAGTGGTAGCAATATTGGAAATGCATGCATGCATTGTCATGACAGTAAGGAACTAAATTTCTTTGAAATACAGAAACAATTCAACTTTTTTATTGTTGGTTATGCGAGATTGAGATCTCCAGAGATGATTGCACTCAAAGAGAATGCCAACATTAAAATAATTGTTGAGGTTATAGGACAACTCCTTGCTACTGTTGAAGGTAACACATTACCTGCTGATATATCCTATCATCAACTTTCGGGTATTAGCATTCAACGGAAGATCAAAAAAAAAAGGCCTACTCTTCAACTAATATCATAAACCATATCTTGTCTACGTGCCGAAACTTTTACATGTGTAAAAATAATGTGATAATAGACAGTGAAATTGCCAGAAAAATAAAAAGGGCATTGGTAGAAAATATCACTATGGGATATAAAGATGAATCGATGAAAAACAAAGTACCAGCAAACGATACTGCCATTGATCAAACAGTCAATGAACCAAATAATACCAAAGACGAAAAGCATATTGAGCCTGTCGATGACACAGCAGTAAAAATTGTGTATGACTCAAAATGGAATAATGATTATTCTACTGATTACGGACTAAGGGAAGAAAATAACTACAATATCAAGAGAGAACATGGTAAACTATTTTATGGAACGGATTCAAAATGTGCATCCTTTGTCAGATATGCTGGATAAAATTGACAAAATCTAAGTATCAGATTGATTAAATTCTATATCAGCATCCTTTGTCGGATATGACGGATAAAACTGACTAAATCTATGTGTCAGAGTGATTAAATGCTTTATCAGCATCCTTTGTCGGATATCTCAGATAAAATCTAAGTATCAGAGTGATTAAATTTTATATCAACATCCCTTTCTCGGATACATGGGATAAAATTGATAAAATCTAAGTATCAGAGGGAATAAATGCTTTATCAACATCCTCTAAATGCATTATCAACATCATTTGTCGGATATGTCGGACAAAATTTTTTTATCAAGGAAATATCTGAATGCTTTTAAGGTATAGTACGAATGGCTTGCAAAAAACACGAAAATAGTATCAGACTGAATAAATGCTTTATCAACATCCTTTGTCGGATATGTCGGATAAAATTGACGAAATCTAAGTATCTGAGAGAATATTTTTTTTATCAACATCCTTTGCCAGATATATCGAATAAAATTGATAAAATATAAGTGTCAGAGTGAATTTTTTTTTATCAACATCCTTTGTCAGATATATCAAATAAAATTGACAAAATCTAAGTATCAGAGTTACTAAATTCTATATCAACATCCTTTTCTCGGATACATCGGATAAAATTGAAAAATTCTAAGTGTTAGAGTGAATAAATTTTTTTATCAGCATCCTTCGTCAGATACATGGAATAAAATCGACAAAATATTATTATAAGAATGAATAAATTCATTATCAACATTCTTTGCCGGATACGTCGGATAAAATTGACAAAAACTAAGCATCAGAGCGAGTATTATTTTTATCAACATCCTTTGCCATTTAAATCGGATAAAATTGATATTTTTTATCAACATCCTTTGTCAGATAAATCGGATAAAAATTGACAAAATCTAAATATCAGAATGAATAAATGCTTTAACAACATTCTTTATCGGATATGTCGGATAAAATTTACAAAATCTGAGTATCAGAGTGATTAAATTCTACATCAACATCCTTTTCTCGGATACATAGATTAAAATTGACAAAATCTAAGTGATACAGTGAATATTTTTTTAGCAGCATTCTTTGCCAGTTACATTGGATAAAATTGACAAAATCTAAGTGGCAGAGTAAATAAATTCATTATCAACATCCTTTGTCGGATGTGTCTGATAAAATTGATAAAATCTAAGTATCAGAGTGATTAAATTCCATATCAACATCATTTTCTCGGATACATGGGATAAAATTGACAAAATCTAAGTATCAGATTGATTAAATTCTATATCAACATCCCTTTCTCGGGTACATGGGATAAAATTGACAAATCTAAGTATCAGATTGATTGAATTCTATATCAACATCCCTTTCTCGGGTACATGGGATAAAATTGACAAAATCTAAGCATCAGAGTGAATAATTTATTTTTTATCAACATCTTTTATCAGTTACAACAATTATAATTAACAAAATCTAAATATCAGAGTGAATAAATGCTTTTTCAGCATCCTTTGTCGGATATGATGAATAAAATTGACAAAATTTAAATATCAGAATGAGTAAATGCTTTAACAACATCCTTTGTCAGATATGTTGGATAAAATTGACAGAATCTAAGTATAAGAGTTATTAAATTATATATCAACATCCCTTTCTCGGATACATGGGATAAAATTGACAAAATCTAAGTATCAGAGTGAATAAATACATTATCAACATCCTTTGTCAGATATCTCGGATAAAACTGACAGAATCTAAGTATCAGAGTGATTAAATTCCATATCAACATCCCTTTCTCAGATACATGGGATAAAATTGACAAAATCTAAGTATCAGAGTGAATAAATGCTTTATCAACATCCTTGAAATGCATTATCAACATTATTTGTTGGCAATATCGGATAAAATTGACAAAATCTAAGTCTCAGATTGATTAAATTCTACATCAACGTCCTTTTCTCGAATAATTGGGACAAACTTGACAAAATCTAAGTATGAGAGTTAATAAATTCTATATCAACATCCCTTTCTCATATATATGGAATAAAATTGAGAAAATCTAAGTATCAGAGTGAATAAATGCTTTATCAATATCCTTAAATGCATTATCAACACCACATGTCAGATACATCGGATAAAATTAACAAAATCTAAGTACCAGAAAGAATAAATTCGTTTTCATAGTTTTTATCGGATACATCAGATAACAGTCATAAACTCCAAGTTCTATTCATCCAAGTTCTATTACGTGCGCGCACGTAACCTAGTCTAAATTAACCTTAAAAAATGAAAAAAAGCTATGTCGACTTAGCATGTCTCTCTCACTATGTATGCGCCGTCGCGGGGTACACTCCATGTCTTTCTCGGTTTTTGCGTCTAAAACTACGTATTTATATGTGTTTTTATCTCTCTCACTCTTTTTGCCTGTGTGTCTTGGCGGGTGTTTGCTTATTCCAATGCATATCTGGCCACTCTAAGTGAAACTAAATTAACTCAACTTTTTGAATATCTCTCTCACTATGACTGTGTGTCTGAGCGGGTGTGCTGACATCTATAACCGGTCTAACCTATATTCAACGTAACGACGCATTTAGTCAAAATGAATAGAACTTGGATTTTATGACTGTTATCTTATGTATCCGATAAAAACTTTGAAAACAAATTTATCCTTTCTGGTACTTAGATTTTGTCAATTTTATCCGATGTATATGACATGTGATGTTGATAATGCATCTAAGGGATATTGATAAAGCATTAATTCACTCTGACACTTAGATTTTGTCGAGTTTATCCCATGTATCTGAGAAAGGGATGTTCATATAGAATTTAATAACTCTGAAGCTTATATTTTGTCAAGTTTGTTGCAAGTATTCGAGAGAGGGATGTTGATATAAAATTTTAACAATATTATAGTTATATTCTGTCAATTTTATCCGATATATCCGACAAATGATGTTGATAATGCATTTTCAAGGATGTTGATAGATAATTTATTCCCTCTGATACTTAGATTTTGTCAATTTTATCCCATGTATCCGAGAAAGGGATGTTGATATGGAATTTAATCACTCTTATACTTAGATTCTGTCAGTTTTAACCGAGATATCCGACAAAGGATATTGATAATGAATTTATTCACTCTGATACTTAAATTTTGTCAAGTTTGCCCCATGTATTCAAGTAAGGGATACTAATATAGAATTTAATAGTTATGATGCAGAAATTTTGTCAATCTTATCCAGCAAATTTAACAAAAGATGTTGTTAAAACATTTATTCATTTCGATATTCAGAAGTTGTCAATTTGAATCAACATAACCGACAAAGGATGTTGAAAAAGAATTTATTCACTATTAGATTTATATTTTGTTAATTATAATAGTTGTAGCTGATATATGATATTGATAAAAAATAAATTATTCACTCTGATACTTAGATTTTGTCAATTTTATCCCATATATTCGATAAAGGGATGTTGATATATAATTTAATCAATCTGATACTTAGATTTTGTCAATTTTATCCCATGTACCCGACAAAGGAATGTTGATATCGGATATAATCAACCTGATACATATATTTTCTCAATTCTATTCCATTTACCCAAGAGAGGGATGTTGATATCGAATTTAATCAATTTGATACATATATTCTGTCAATTGTATCTGATATAGCTGACAAATGATGTGGATAATGTATTTAAAGGATGTTAGTAAAGCATTTATTCACTCTGATACTTAGATTTTGTCAATTTTAACCCATGTATCCAAGAAAATGATGTTGATATGGAATTTAATAATTCTGATACTTAGATTTTATCAATTGTATCCGACATATCCGACAACGGATGTTGATAATGAATTTATTCACTCTGACACTTAGATTTTGTCAATTTTATCCGATGTAACTGGCACAGGATGTTGATAAAAAAAATTTTCACTCTAACACTTAGATTTTGTCAATTTTAATCTATGTATCCAAGAAAAGGATGTTGATGTAGAATTTAATCACTCTGATACTTAGATTTTGTCAATTTTATCCGACATATCCGATAAAGGATGTTGTTAAAGCATTTATTCATTCTGATATTTTGATTTTGTCAATTTTTATTCGATGTATCTGACAAAGGATGTTGAAAAAAAAAATTATTCACTCTGATACTTAGATTTTGTCAATTTTATCCGACATATCCGAGAAAAGGATGTTGATAATGAATTTATTCATTCTGATATGTATCTGGCAAAGGATGTTGATAAAAAAAAATATTCGCTCTGATACTTAGATTTTGTTAATTTTATCCGACATATCCGACAAAAGATGTTGATAATGAATTTATTCATTCTAAAATTTAGATTTTGTCAATTTTATCCAATGTATCTGGCAAAGGATGTTGATAAGAAAAATTTATTCACTCTAACACTTAGAATCTGTCAATTTTATCCTATGTATCCGAGAAAAGGATGTTGATATAGAATTGAGTCACTCTGATACTTAGATTTTGTCAATTTAATCCGACATATCCGATAAAGGATGTTGTTAAAGCATTTATTCATTCTGAAATTTAGATTTTGTCAATTTTATTTGATGTATCTGACAAGGGATGTTGATAAAAAAAAATTTATTCACTCTGACACTTAGATTCCGTCAATTTTATCCTATGTATCTGAGAAAAGGATGTTGATATAGAATTTAGTCACTCTGATACTTAGATTTTGTCAATTTTATCCGACATATCCGACAAAGGATGTTGTTAAAGCATTTACTCATTCTGAAATTTAGATTTTGTCAATTTTACTTGATGTATCTGACAATATTTTATCAATTTTATTCGATGTATCTGGCAAAGGATGTTGTTAAAAAAATTATTCACTCTGATACTTAAATTTTGTCAATTTTATCCGACATATCGGACAAAGGATGTTGATAATGAATTTATTCACTCTGATACTTAGATTTTTTCAATTTTATCCGATGTATCTGGCAAAGGATGTTGATTAAAAAAATTTATTCACTCTAAAACTTAGAATTCGTCAATTTTATCCTATGTATCCGAAAAAAGGATGTTGATATAGAATTTAGTCACTCTGATACTTAGATTTTGTCAGTTTTATCCGATATATCCGATAAAGGATGTTGTTAAAGCATTTATTCATTCTGAAATTTAGATTTTGTCAATTTTACTTGATGTACCTGACAAAGAATTTTGATTAAAACAATTTATTCAATCTGACACTTAGATTTTGTAAATTTTATCCGATGTATCTGACAAAAGATGTTGATAAAAAAAATTTATTCACTCCATAACTTAGATTTTGTCAAATTTTTCCTATTCATCCGAGAAATGGATTTTGATATAGAATTTAATCACTCTTATACTTAGATTTTGTGAAATTGCTGTATTGTCTGTCTAGGAAGCGACTTCAATCGATAATGATGTTAATAAAGAATTTGTTCAATTTTTTTTTTAATTTCCTGAATTAAATTTCTGTAATGTGTATCCAAGAGGTGAATTCAAGAAAGAGTTTGTTACTTACTTACTTGTAATTTTTTCATAATGACATCCAACAACGGATGTTGATAAAGAATTTATTCATTCTGATAGTATTTTCGTGTTTTTTGCAAGCCATTCGTACTATACCTTAAACGCATTCAGATATTTCCTTGATAAAAAAATTTTGTCCGACATATCCGACAAATGATGTTGATAATGCATTTAGAGGATGTTGATAAAGCATTTATTCACTCTGATACTTAGATTTTATCAATTTTATCCCATGTATCCGAGAAAGGGATGTTGATATAGAATTTAATCACCCTGATACTTAGATTTTATCCGAGATATCCGACAAAGGATGCTGATAAAACATTTAATAACTCTGATACTTAGATTTTGGCAATTTTATCCATCATATCCGACAAATGATGTTGATAAAGCATTTATTCAATCTGATACTTAGATTTTCTCAATTTTATCCAGGATATCCGACAAAGGATGCACATTTTGAATCCGTTCCATAAAATAGTTTACCATGTTCTCTCTTGATATTGTAGTTATTGTCTTCTCTTAGTTCGTAATCAGTAGAATAGTCATTATTCCATTTTGTGTCACACACAATTTTTACTGGTGTGTCATCAACAGACTCAATATGCTTTTCGTCTTTGGTAGTATTTGGTTCATTGACTGTTTGATCAATGGCAGTAACGTTTGCTGGTACTTTGTTTTTACTCAATTCATCTTTATATCCCATAGTGATATTTTCTACCAACCCTTTTTATTTTTCTGGCAATTTCACTGTCTATTATCACATTATTTTTACACATGTAACAGTTTCGGCACGTAGACAAGATATGGTTTATGATATTAGTAGAAGAGTAGGCCTTTCTTTTTTGATCTTCCGTTGAATGCTAATACCCGAAAGTTGATGATAGGATATATCAGCAGGTAATGTGTTACCTGCAACAGTAGCAAGGAGTTGTCATATAACCTCAATGTTTATTTCAATGTTGGCATTCTCTTTGAGTGAAATTATATCTGGAGATCTCAATCTTGCATATCGACCAACATAAAAGTTGAATTTTTTTGGTACTCCAAAGAAATTTAATTCCTTACTGTCAAGACAATGCATGCTTACATTTCCAATAGTGCTACCACTTGTACTTTTTTCATAGTTTAAAAACTTCTCCTTGTCGGCATTCCATGCTAAAATAACATTGTCATGTGAACACACTTTATTAAAATGCTCCATCTTAACTTTTTTCAAAGATATGACTTATGTTTTTATCGTTCCACCGCGTAGAAAAATAATGATTTAATACATGCAATAAACTAGATACTGTCAATAACCCGCCATAAAGTACCAGTGGGAAAGCCGCATCGTGTCTCTGAGCAAGCATAGAGTACAATTGTTAGAGCAGTAAGCATATTTTATGTCATTTTAAGATACGTAAAAAAAAGTTGAATAATTTCGAAGTCCAAAAAAATTTTTAGTCCAATAAAAAAAAGTGCTACTACAAACATTATTTTTCTAATAGTAAAGGTCATGACTAACATGTCTATACCATTCTCATTTTGAGTTTGTAAAATATTAAATGTGATTTTTTTTTGTTTTAAGTATGCTTCATCTCATTCGAAGACATGTAAAAAAAAAATTGAAAAAAATATATCATGTTAAAAAAAAAGTCCTATTGCATACCATCGGACTTCATTGAAAAAATTCCAAGTGTTAACAATACCCTAATCATTGTTAATAGCAGTCCATCGACTTTGAAGATAGGCTATGCATCTTCCAAGCAGCGAAGAATATTGAATTTTTTTATCCTCTTGGCCTATCGTTTAAATTCTACACTCAATACATCAGCAACTTTATTGAAAGCAGTGGGGAAACTTTTATTCAAAATCAACCAAGAGTACAGGATTTAACGACTAAGACATGTGGCTTTCATGCTCTACTCTTTTTCATGTTCAGATGTCGTGGCTATTCCTACAAGCAGTTTCTTGACATCTACGTTGACTTTCCTCAATTGAACGACTTTCTAGAGGAAAATATACTTACAAGCGTGTTTATAGTTGATTTAAGTGCCCTACGAATAAGATGTTCTAAAAGTATACGTGAAATTTTTTATTAATAAATGAAAAATGTATGTACATGATAAAAACGACTTTTCTACTCTTTAGATTTCATCTTCTACTAAGTATAGTTATTTATCGATAACAACTAATGTAGGTAGATTATCCGAATTCAGGGTATATTGATCCTGATTTATTACAATTGAAGGGTCGTATTTCTACAGTAGAGCTTACCCTGACTCTTATCTAATATCTTTTTATAGGCAATAATACTACTCTCAATCATTCTGTAGAATTCGCCTACTTCAATTTGCTTAGTTGAAGCAATGTCAAAAATAGTGCCCTTAAGTGGCGAATGACATTCCGTCACAGCCAAATAAAAATCAGTGGGCTTAAAATCATAGTAGCCATTGTCTTTACAACGATGACGTAGAAACCAAATTCTTTTGTTGCTCCAATAGTTGAATCGCTGACCGGGCTCCTCCTGCCAGAACAATCTAAAACCACGACGATATTAATCTCGTAGCAGTAAACTAAAATCACGCTTAGGATTCTTTCCAATCATACCAGGATATGTATTCTCCCACTGATTACATTTATCATAGTGGCAATTGGAGCATAGGTGCCCTCTAGGATGAGTCACACACCTCTTCAAGACAGGAATGACAACCCTTAATTTGTAGAGCATATCCTCTATGCAATTTACAAGGGTTGCATAATCTGCACTTTTCATCATACTCATCAATCATTGTACAATTCTCACATGATGACCAGCTGCCCAGTGTGTACATGCATAGTGGACATATATGGAACATTTTTTCATGTGTTGACACTCTCACTGCCACAATGAAACTGAGCTACCAAAAACAACAAATTGAGTGGGATAGAGAGAGAGGAGTAAATCATTCTTGAACACCATCTTTCTCATGAAAAAAGTCCTAAATTTCTAAACTAGTGTTTAAAAGCATATCCACAATATCATTTTGTAGTGTCGTGATTAATATGTCAATAAATTGTGTAAATGCATTTGGACCACAATGTAAAAGCTTCATGCAATAGTCTAATGACGGAGAATCCGTTTTCATTATATCGACAAGCATTCCCTGAGAAAATATCTTCCTTTGAATAGACAGCTCTAGAAAATCATCATCTAGAATCAAACGTTTTTCCATAAACACAAGATTCCCCATGATTCGCTCTTTCTCAAATCCATCCATTTTTTAGAGTCCTAGCACTCTCACAACCAACTTAAGACTAACCAGAATTTTTTTCTACTCTAAAAATATACGCTAGCCTACTATAGAAAGAAAAATATCATTGATTTAGAAACAGTTTTATTGAGCATAATTACAACAATAATAATCACTGATTCAATTTGTTTTCATCAATATATTTCACTAGTGCATCTAATGCTGCCTGAAGTCTATTTATATGCACAATATTCAGTTTCGCAGCAAAACAAAATTGCTCCTCCATTCTAAATTTGCTCAATGATATCACATATCTAGCATACATATCATCCCATTCAAGGCATAGTCGACAGCCTCCTGTTATTTCCACAGCCACGTTTAGTACTCGTATATCTTTGCTGCTGCCGGCTCCACCATCAATCTCCAATAGTTTAAATGCTCCACTCATTTTCATTACTAATATCCTCTCAAATAAACTATTCTCTTTGAAATCAATTCTCTTACTAATATGAACTACAACGAAAATAAGTCATTTTATTCAAATCCAATTACTAATCAAGTTATCGTATATACAGTAACCTCAGCTCTCTCTGATTGACCCTAAAAATGGATGTTGCCTCAAAAACCAGTCAGGTTGCCTCATACAATCTCAATTATACTTTCAAAACCTGTTTGATTATTTTATAGCCCTATAGTATAAAAGGTTTGGTCGCTTTTTGCAATGTACACATCAAATTACACTGCATATTACTGTCTCAGGTGTACGTTTCCATGTAAGTTCTGGACTGTGTATATCGATACTACTAACCTCTACAGTGGGTTCTCTGATACGCTGAATATGATATTGTGATTTTCATTAAGGTTCTATAACTTTTAGGGGGTCTTTCCCCCTTTTTGTAAAATCAGCCAAATTTTCTCAGGCGCGTAACTTTGATTCGTAACTTGATGGGTAAGGCTAAACTTGATGAAACTTAAATATTTGAAATCAGCATTAAAATCTGATTCTTTTGATGTATCTATTGGTATCAAAATTTCGTTTTTTAGAGTTACCATTGAGCCGGGTCGCTCCTTACTTACTGTTCGTTACCACGAACTGTTTTTATAGTTTGCTACATCTTATGAAAATCCGAGTCATACAAGAATTTTCAATCTGCATGATTGATCAGCCCAAAGTTAGAACCTTGAAAGCTTCCCCCTCCCCTTCTATTGGTATTCTCCTTTTTCTACAAAGACTCAAAGTTTTGCCTCTCAATTCCGATCACACTAATCAGACTGAATTCACGCAGCAACGTCGCAAGGTTGCTTCCCGTCAGTACTTAGCTAAAGGGTCTATAATTTACCTACGCACTGCCCCCAAGGTTACGACCCCAAATTATAAAATAGTCTACAAAAGACAAAAGGTCAGAGATACATTTAAGGTAAGAAGCTAATTGAAATCGGTCATAGACTTGGCTGTCCCATTGGTAGAAACCTGAAGATTATCAATCTTTAGAATGAAGCACCCCACCCCCAACACATGATAAGAAAAATATTTGCTTTGTTATTTTCCAAAAAAAAAAAAAAAATATTGAAGGGCTGATGAGTTTGTTGGTTACAGATCTGGGCCTATTTGGAGAAAACACACGTCCAAGATCAAAACACGTTGGATGAAAGATTTTTTTTTATAAATAATAATGCTACACAGAACTTTAAACTATCCCATCTGACAGCAAAGCCAGTAAGGCTGGTAAAACCCCTGATCGATTTCCTCTCCAAAATACAAATTGATATAAATCCATTACAAAAACAACCGACAGCGAAAAAAGAAAAGAAAATGATATGTGGAATAGAAGAAGGAGAAAACATCCCACTCCAAGACAACCAAACAAACACCGAAAAATCAAAAACTTTTCGGTTCCTGTCAAGGTTTTTCCTTCAATCATAAACAATAATCTTGTTTATAGTTCATTGCTTAAATAAATTACAGAAAACAGAAAGATACGACCGAAATAAGTAAATCTACTAAGAAGCATACTAATCAGAATTAACAATAATGATGTTTCATAAAAATAATTACTGTATAGTATCATTACTGTATAGTGAAATGCCAATCTGCAGCATACGAGCATATAGTCAGTGATCCAAAGCTCGCTATCATTCAAAAAAAGGGAAGGGGTGGCTCACATCAGCTGCAGTTGGTTTGAGGGTGGATTCCAGGGTAATCGGGGGCACTTAAAACGAATACAAGGGTGCGCAAGTTCGCACGCGTGTGGAACATGGTCATTTTAGCCTGTAAAGTCAAATTTGGCCTATAACGACGTCATACCGCTCTTGATTTTTTTACATGGTAAAACAAATTTCTTTAGTTAACCCCTATTTAGTTTTAACCTCTTTAGTTTTCCTTTTATTTCTTTAGTTAACCCGTATTCAATTTTGAAAACAAAGGTTTTTTCTTAGTTTTTTGATTTTTTCTGAAATGTTTGCCGACATAAGCATATTTTTTTATGCTTTATTTGAATTCTGCTCGTCATTACAAGTCAAACTTTGTGCCTCTTTTCCAAACAGTATTAATTCTTGAGCAACTATTTATTTTTTCTAAATAGAGTCATAGCTTTCAGAAATTAGCATACAATGACCATTTTTTTTTCTTTTTTTTAGCTGTTAAAAAAATGAAAACGAATCAAACTGCTCATCATTCGAACCGCTCGAATGTCCTTTACATGTTGTTAATAAAAACAAAGTCGAGACTTGAATCTGCAAGAATATATAACTGTTTGAACAAGAGAATTCCCCCCCCCCCCTTCCCAAAAAAAAAAGAATATTTTCTGAATAGTGGCATTTTACTCAACCAAAATTTTATTTTCAACACAACCTATAATTTTTATTTCACCAAACGATAGACAGCTCTTTCTGAACCAAATAATTTATTTACATTCTATACAACTAATATCTTTAACCAGGAAAAAAAAAACAACAGATGCCTGGTTCTGCGATCGCACGCGCGAATTGGGTTTCCACAGCAATAAAAAAAAAGCCGAACATCTTACATATTGAGTTTCAGTTGAATAAAGTACTTAGCCGTACAAGGCGTATTTCTCCTGTCTATGTTAAAATCATCAAGTTTTACATTAGTGCTAGCATGGGCACCCAATATTCGTTTTAAGCACCTTAGATTACCCCGGCACCCGTAGTCAAACCAACTGCGGCTGATGTGAGCCACCTCCTCTCTTTTTTTGAACGATAGTGAGCCTTAAATAACTGACTATTGCATAAAGTACTGAAAACTAAGACATAAAAGGAAATGATTTGGGATATTCATCTGATCTAGCTAAAGGTAAGGATTCGGCGACAACGATTTTAAGGGGGTGTCAGTGGTCTTGCGTGAGGCACACCATGTTGGTACAACTAGTTCTGAAGCATGTAAACAGATAGGAGATGCATTGGACAGCATTGCTCCGTTTTCTCGAAGCACAACGAGTCCAGATCTACCCTAAGGAATCATAGCCTCTGGATCAACTATTCAGATCTTATCCGTACCGGAAACGACTATCTTTATGTTGAAAGAGCTGCGGACTAGGGATCACACTTAAACGCCGCAAAAGAGAAGATTTCTATTTTCTTCGCATCCGGAAACCGTAAATACGCCGCAGTTGCGCTTAACTACCTAGAAGAAATGTTACACCTGCCTGAAAAAGTGCCAGAAGTTCACAGAGTTTGTAAGTGGCAATTTTGTTGTTAGTGAAACACCCATGCCGTTTTGCAGTATTGCATGCGATCTGGCTTTAGAGTCGACCGTGAATCTGGACATCAATGGTCATCGAAGACTTTCTGGTATCGTTGGTGCGACAACGAATGAAAATGCCAGGGATCGATATCTAGCTACTCTCCCCTTTCTCACAGCAGCCACCAGAACGCTGAAAGTAAACCTGAATATGGATGACGAGGCAATGAAGCATCATGAAGATACCACTGCGTTTACGAATCTGACAATAAAAGGTAAAAATCGGGTTAACGACTTGGTAAAGTTGCTCGGAAACCCATTCAAGACGACGAGAACAGAGGTGCACAAATTTATGACAGGGTATAGAGCTCCAGAAGCAGTAGCAAAAAGTCTGCTGAACTTGCGAGACATTGGCTTCGAAGCTATGAGCTCATATCTCGACCGGACATCCACGAAAGTAAAAGCTGGCATAGTACAAACTTTCGCCTCTGTTGCCAAAAAACTAAAAAAGAAAGAGCCACAAAAAATATTTTGGGGAAACTGAGCTCCTTAAACAAGCTCTGCGTCTTGCAAATTCAACGCAAACTTCGTCCCTCTGTGAGGTGCTGAAGTACGAGCTATAGCCATATCCGGCCTAACTTGCAGTATTATCATTAAGTCGTAGGGAGCCTCAGTTAAGTACTGGTACAAAGTCAACAGCCTTGAACTACATTCTGCAACAGTCTGGCTTGCAGTCATGGGCAAAAATGATTCCAAATTCACTTTTTGAAGACTCTTAACGATTTGACTATATAGTTGATGTCATGAGTGTCATAAGGTGTTATCAACCAGAACAAAATGAGACGCTAGCATATTTTGGAATAAGAGTTTACGATGTGATTTTTAGGGACATACCCGAAGCTTGACAGTCTATCCATTTGGTTGGTGACAGGTATGACGGTCTTAGTGATGACAGAACCCGTGATGAGTACTCGTTCAACCTGAAAGAAGCATCTGGCTGTCGAGAAAGAAGAGGAGATCCTAGCGGAAATATTTCCAGCCCGTTCACTTCCAGCAAGTTCACTTCGTTAACACTCTGAGACGGGATTCTGCGTTGTCACTCAGCCAAAGATCGACTCATAAACGCTCCATTCAAAGTCTGGGAGTACAATATTTTTAACTGTCAGATGATTCATCTCACTGAAGGCTTTAAGAGTTGACATAGAGGTGTTATCGTTACGCCCCATGGAGGCTCTGTTGATGACAATATCTCGTCTTACCATGATGAGGCAGACACTCGGGTGTTATACCACACAGCAGTCACCACAAGACAAAAGAGCACACTTGTGATAATACAAGCCAATGATACTGATATCGTCTTACTAGCTGCATATTACTTCCAGTATCTTGCTAGTCTCGGCCTCAAGCAGCTCTGGGTTAAGTTTCTGTGCTACTGCATACGTATTCATCCGGCAGCACAAAAACTAGGAGCAACACTTTGCAACGCCTTGCCGCTTGTCCACAGCTTGAGTGGATGTGACATCACAAGCTTTCTGTATGGAATTGGAAAGGTCACTTTTTTCGAGCTGCGAAGTCTTCAGAAACTTAGTTGGGGTGTTTAGGCGATGAAATTCGAGCCGTTGCAGAGAAGCCATCATCTGTGCAAAGTGATTTTTTTTATTACAGGCTTTACGACTCCATCACAAATGATGGGAAAAAAGAAAAAAATGATGAGATGTGCAAAGTGATGGTTTAGTCAATGTCTGTAAGCAGCTTGTGGTTACAGTGTATGACAGAAGTGCGACTAACTTCAATAATCTGAATGATCTTCGAGCATATTTGTACTCAAGATTGGAGGATTTGCGGCGTTTACCCCCAACTGATATCTCGTTTCTGCTTCATTTGGAAAGGTGCATTTTCCAGTCACTGATTTGGATCCAAAGCCTCAAACCCTGTATTGATTTACCTCAGGCTACCGATATGGGCTGGAGAATTGAAGATCACGAATTAAAGCCAGACCTAGTTTCTACGATGCCGCATGGGCTAGCATCGCTTTCTTTTTGCAACTGTGACAACACAAGGTGCGGCTGGCGCTGCAAATTCTCCAAAATGGGTTTCTGTGACAGCGCATGCAAGTGTGGAGCTGACCCCAAAAAATGCTTACTTTCCGATTTGTATCATAACGAGTCCGAAGACGAAGACCAAGATAAAGAAGAAAAGGAGAATTTAGCCACCGTTTCATGTTCAGTTTTAAATATTTGATTTTTTTATTTGTTTTGATATTAAACTGCTAATGCAGTCGTCTAAACCTTACTTTCAGCTGATCATGTCATTTACCGTCTACTATTTCAGTGGCCGTTGACCCACTCTAACCGATCGAATCATAGTATCTTAACGTATCTTAAAGCAGCCTTAGTCACCTCTGCACCACACGTTCACACGGCTTCGCCACCTTGAGGCTCATATATGAGCCTACGTAAGCCAGATTGTATCTACTACTTTAGAAAAAATAAATAGTTGCTCAAGAATTAATATTTTTTGGAAAACAGGCACATGGTTTGACTCGTAACGAAAAGCAGAATTCAAATAAAGCATAAAAAATATACCAAATTCGCGGATGCGATCGCAGACCTAGGCATCTGTCTTTTTTTCCTGGTTAAAAACATTAGTTGTATAGAATGTAAATACATGATTTGATTCAAAAAAGAGCGATCTTTCGTTTGGTGAGATAAAATCATAGGTTATCCTAAAAATATTTCGAGTAAAACACCACTATTCAGAAAATTTTCTTTTTTTGGAGGGGGGGGGGGATTCTCTCGTTCAAACGCTTATATAATCGTGCAGATTCAAGTCTCGACTTTGTTTTTATTAGCAACGTGTAAAAGACATTCTGATGGTTCGAATGATGTGCAGTTTGATTCGTTTTCTTTATTTTTTTAACAGCTAAAAAAATTTAAAAAAAAACTTGGTCATTGTAAGCTAAGTTCTGAAAGCTATGACATTATTTAGAAAAAATAAATAGTTGCTCAACAATTAAAGAGTTTTTTAAAAAAGAGGTAGATGTTTTGACTCGTAATAACGAGCAGAATTCAAATAAAACATAAAAAAAATATACTTATGTAAGCAAAAATTTCAGAAAAATCGAAAAGACTAAGAAAAAGTATATTTAAAAACCTTGTTTTCAAAATTAAATAAGGGCAAACAAAAAAATAAAGTTTTGGGTAAAAACTAAAAATACCAGGTGAAAGTACTTGCTCTTAGGATTTAGAATATTTCAAGTTTATAAAGTTTTCAGTTTATTTTACCGTGTAAATAAAATCAAGAGCGGTATGACGTTGTTAAAGGCCAAATTTGACTTTATAGGCTAAAACGACCATATTCTACACCCGTGGGAACTTGTGCACCCCGATATTCGTTATCAGCGCCACCGATTACCCTAGAATCCACCCTCAAACCAACTGCAGCGAATGTGAGCCACCCCTTGAAAGATAACGGTCCCTGGATCACTGACCAGGATTAATTGGTTCAAAAAAATTAAACGACAATTTCTTTTCTGAGGCATATGGACGATTACATGACCAATGAAAATATTCTCCCAGCAGTCTTATTGATCTAATTTCTAAAATTTGGAAAGGTTTTATACGCAACCAAAAAGTTGTTATATAAATCATAGGACAAGAATTTACACAAGATTAAGTAAGTAAAGGATAAATAATTTTTGCACCCTTGGAAAAGAGAGCGACTCTTCAAATAATACATGTCACCAATATTGCATACTATAATAATATTGAATTAATATTATATGCCTATGTTCTTCGGGATCGGTGGGGGGTTGAGTCCAGGTGACGCCGATTATTTGGTTTGGAACGAGGGTCAGTGATGTCGCTGTAATCTTAGACAGAGTCGACCCAGCTCAAAATGGGTACCTTGAGAATCCGGGGAAGGTAAACAGGAAGGGTTTTAGAAAGCACAGGATGGCTTTTTCTAACTAATTTTTCGAGCCCCCCCCCCCGTACATTGGGGTCCAAAGGCTAGAATACTTTTTTTTCTTTGCTCACAACCTAATTTATTTCAAATTTAATCATCCAATCAGAAAATAAAGCGTCAAATAATGACAATCCTCTTCCTTTCCTTCCAAGAATTTTAACTTTATTGAAATAGATATTTAGATATATACGGTAAGTGTATTTTTCAAACATGGTAGACTTTTCAAACATCATTGAAATCAGTCACGCAAGGATTTTAAACTGGCATGCTTGGAGGGTCCTTAGGTCAATGATACCTCCGACACCCCCACCCTCATACATATAGACATATTGTACGTCTTTCGACTCGCTGATTACAAATCTGAGCTTGGTAGTTACGCATCTGAGGCCAATATCGAAACACCAGACATCCTTAAAAATTGCAGTAGTACTATTCCGAATCAAAACAGACTGACTTAACAAATAAATTTCACAAAGAGTAATTTCACAAATTATGATATATTCTTCTATTCATGTATAACAGTATCTATTATATAATTTCCTTTTCGTGTCTTTCTTTCTTTTCTTATTTCTTTTAGTATCTTTAATTTCTTGTTATTTTCATTTTTGTTCCTTTTGGGTTTCATTTCTTCACTGATACTAATTGCCCTTTAATTAAAGTTTGAATAGTTATACGACTTAATTTCTGCTCGTCTTAGGTTTTAATGTTGCTCTTTACTTTTCTTTAAACAATTAAAATAATTGGCGAAGATTAGACATCCGTTTTTGTATATGTTTTTAGTTTCAATTTTCTCGTTTTTTATCTAAAGTTGAATTTCACCTTTAGTCTCCTTTTTTGTTTTACTGAGGACAGCTATGTAGATGTTTATACGAAACATCCGCTTAGATTGTATATTGTATTTTATACACTGTTTTCAGAAAACTCCCCATTAGCTTCCTGTTTTGCTTGAAAATTTTTTTTTGGAATACAATGTTTAATTACTTTTTAGAAAAAATATAATTCATCCATCGAAAAATAGCGGTTGCACCGTCTGACCAGCAATACTTTGACATATTATTGTCTCTTGATATAAAAATAAATTTTATAAGAGGTTGACCGTTCTGAAACCATCTCCTTATCCATTGTACTCCCATTTAAAAAGGAAATCTACATAACTTCTTCTGCCTTTCAGTGCATTTGTAAAAAAACAAAAAACAATAATTTATCTCCCAACAAAAGTGGTATAAACAAAACAAAATACAGAACCCAAATGAAAAACAATACAATTAACAAGAAGATAAACATGGGAAAGACTTTGGAATGGCTCGAAATTCAAAATAGCAGGTTCATAAAATCCCTTCTGTAGCAAGGAGAAATTTTTCTTTTATACATATAGCATTAAAATTATGTACAATTGTTGTATTCTTAATCACGGTGACAAACATAAAAAATCTCACTTAACGAAAATCACTACACGGAGCTTAAATCAACAATTCGAACTTAATCCCAAAAAAACTAGAAATCATTACGATGACAACACAGAATTTAGTAAAACAAATGAAACGATACAATATCCATTATAATTCTAATTACCTCAACGCAGTTCCGAAGATGTCCATACTTTCTTAAATACTCCACACCGTCTCCATGTTTTCCGAGTTCCCCATATAAGTGATTTGGAACAGGGAAGCTCCTGACTGTGTGAGGTTCGTCACTGACACGTCCATATGCCCCTCTTTCATCCTTTTGATGTTGACTCAAAGACTCACAAAGACCAAGCTCAAGTTGAGCAACATACCTTAAACCAAGTTGTTTTATCTATTTATACAGGAAATTTGAGAATAACTGGGGAAAGGACAACTTCTGATCATTTTTGATTCCCTTTTTTCTACTTTTTAATTTAAAAAACTTTTTCTACAAAATAAGTTTTTCAAAGAAAAGTAAAGAACTCGATTAAACAAAAAATGAGCAAAAATAAAATCAAACAATCTACCAAGCGTGAAACTCCCACAAATCAGCATCGATAGATAAATGAAACCCAAAACGAACAAAAATTACAATAAATAACCGAGTCAAACTCAAAACGAGCAGAAATTAACATAAGTTGGGCGCAAAACCCTTATGCCTTCCCAAGGCCAGAACATAATTTGCACTATACTGAAAAAATACAAATGAATGTGCATTGTCAGTTTAATATACATATACTGATATTTAGTAATCAAAATGTTTAAATTATTTGATTTATTAAAGTTATAAAAGTAAAAACATCAATATTTTTTTCAGTAAAGTGCAAATTTTGTTCATAGGGAAGGCATAGGGGTTTTGCACCCAACTTACATTAATTTCTGCTCGTTTCGAGTTTGACTCGGTTATTTATTGTAATTTTTGTTCGTTTTGGGTTTCATTTATTTATCGATGCTGATTTGCGGTAGTTTCACGCTTGGTAGATTATTTGATTTTATTTTTGCTCATTTTTTTGTTTAATGGAGTTCTTTACTTTTCTTTGAAAAACTTATTTTGTGGAAAAAGAAAATAGTACTTTAAATCTTTTCGTTTTTGAAGACTCTATAGTTTGGCCTGCTATTTGTATGCTGTAGAAAATTTTCCAGCAATTCTTAAAAACATACACCCTTTTAAAAATCTGGACACAAATAGTACTGTTTAATTTAGTTTCATACCTCCTCTAGTTGACCTGAAATGGAAAACTTAATACCATTCGCAAAAAAATCTGTTTACTTTCTTTTTTAGCTTGGATACACTTACGCTATTTTGATTTACTTAAATTTTAAGAGCAGAAATGGGAGGGTCGGCGTGGGATGGTGGGAGTGAAAAGGGGATTAGTTGTCCTCCAATCACTTTCGACAATTAAAACGGGCATCAGCCCTGGCTATTTTCAGTCGAATGAGCCCTTTTCAAAGTTTCCGCGGCAACTCCTTTGATACGAAGTGGCCAGGTCTAAACAACAGCAACAACAACAAAAAATAATACATTATACCCACTTCGATCTGTACTATAAAAACGTCAAGCCTTCTAGTCACTTTCGACTATTAAAAAGGACACTAGGCCTTTCGATTTCCAATCGAATGAGCCCTTTTGGAAACGACAACACTTTCTATAAACACCTTATATGCCCCCAGGGCATAAATTACAACCCTTACCCTAAGGTTTGCTAGGGTAGTTGTCATCCACTAAGACCGATTTTCCCGAATTTTCGACTACGTTAAGCATAATGGCTATCTCAAAATTTTGATTTGGTGGGTTTGGGGAAATGGTGGGCGTGAGAGGGTGTTAGTCGCCTTCCAATCACTTTCGACTATTAAAAAGGGCACAAGCCACTCCAATTTCCAATTGAATGAGCGCTTTTCGAAGTTTTTACGACATCTTCTTCGATACGAAGTGCCCTGCTCTAAAGGAAATAATTAATAAATAATACATTGTGCCAACACCGTTCTTACATGCCACCAGGGCATAACTTAAAACCCTTGCCCTGAGGGATGTGGGGGAGTGTCCTCCTCTTTACTTATTCACCGTTTCTTGTCTCGTTCTCGAGTGTCCCCTTCTTTACTTAGGTAGCGTGATCGCGATGCCTATGATTTATACAACAACTTTCTATATAAACCTTATATGCCCCCAGGTCATAACTTACAACCCTTGCACTGCGGGCTCTGAGGGGGTTATCATCCTAAGAGACCTAATTTCCAGAACGTTCAACTACGCTGAACAAAATGGGTATCTCAAATATGTTTTTTGGAAAATGGTGGGCGGAAGAGGGGAGTTAGTCACTATCCAATCACTTTTAACTATTAAAAATGGCACTAGCTCTTTCAATTTCCAATTGAATGAGCCCTTTTGAAGTTTCTACGACAACGCTTTCAATAAAAACTTTATATGCCCCAGGGCATAAATTATAACCCTTGCCCTTAGGGCTGTGGGGGGAGGGGTTGTCATCCTTAAATACATAATTTACAAGACGTTCAATTACGTTGAATAAAAAGGCTATCTACAAATTTTGATTGTGTGTGTTTGGGGAAAAGGTGGGCGTGAGAGGGGGGTTAGTTACGATCAAATCACTTTCGACTATTAAAAAGGGTACTATCCATTTGAATTTCAAATCGAAGGAGCCGTTTTTCAAGTTTCTACGACAAAAATTTCAATAAAAACCTTATATGCCACCAGGGCAAAACTTATAATCCTTGCCCTGAGGGTTGTGGGGGTGTGTCCTCATTAAAAATATATTTTCTATCTGGAAATCAACTACGTTGAACAAAATGGCTATCTCAAAATTTTTATTGGATGTTTTGGGGGAATGATGGGCGTGGGAGGGGGCTAGTTGCCCTCCAATCAGTTTCGACTATTAAAAAAGGCACTAGCCCTTTGAATTTCCAATCGAATGAGCTTTTTTTGAAGTTTCTACGACAACAAATTTTGATTGGATTTGTTTAGGGAAATGATGGGCGTGGGGTGAGCTAGTTGCCCTCCTATCGCTTTCGACTATTGAAAAGGGCAGTAGCCCTTTGAATTTCCAATCGAACGAGCCTTTTTGAAGTTTCTACGACAATGCCTTCTATAAAAACCGTATATGCCCCCAGGGCATAACTTAAAATCCTTGCCCTGAAGGTTGTGGGGGACTGTCCTCGTCAAAAACATATTTTCTATCCAGAAATCAACTACGCTGAACAAAGTGGCTATCTAAAAAATTTGATTGGATGTGTTTGGGGAAATATGGGCGTAGGGGGGTGGCTATTTGCCCTCCAATCACTTTCGACTATTAAAAAGGGGAACTAGCCCTTTGAATTTCAAATCGAGTGAGCCTTTTTCGACGTTTCTACGACAACGCCTTCTATAAAAACCTTAAATGCCCCCAGGGCATAACTTAAAAACCTTGCCCTGAGGGTTGTGGGGGAGTGTCCTCCTGAAAAACATATTTTCTATCTGGAAATCAACTACAATGAACAAAATGGATATCTCAAAATTTTGATTGGATGTGTTTGGGGGAATGATGGGCGTGGGAGGGGGCTATTTGCCCTCCAATCGCTTTCGACTGTTAAAAAGGACACTAGAACTCTCAATTTCTAATTGAATGAACCCCTTTTGAAGTTTCTACGACGAACCCTTCCATATGAAGTGCCCTTCTCTAAAGAAAAAAAAAAATAATACATAGTACATTGTGCCAACATTGTTCTTATATTCCGTCAGGGCATAACTTAGAACCCATGCACTGAGGGTTGTGAGAGAGTGTCCTCCTCAAAAACACATTTTCCATCAGGAAATCAACTACGCTGAACAAAATGGCTATCTCAAAATTTTGATTGGATGTGTTTGGGGAATGATGGGCGTGGGGGGGGGGGGGGCTAGTTGCCCTCCAATCAATTTCGACTATTAAAAAGGGCGCTAGCCACTCCAATTTCCAATCGTATGAGCCCTTTTCAAAGTTTTTACGACAACTCCTTCGATACGAAGTGCCCGACTGAAGAAGAAGACGAAAAAAAAAAAACACATTGTGCCCACATCGTTCTATACTTAGGAAGCGCTCGCGCGCTGCCTATGATTAAAAACTAATACTGGCAAACAAACAAGAGAATTCGTTTTCTGTTCCTATATTGTGGAGAAAATTAAAAAAAATAAATCAGGACTGCCAATTGTACATACTGGCAAGCCCTCCTTTTTGAAAATATTCTTGGTTTTTAACAGTCTAATTTTTCATCAAAATTAAATTTTAAAAGTATTCCAAGGCCCAAACGATTGGTATTAATTAACGAACAAACTATTATGTTAAATAATAAAATTAAATAAAAAAAGTTTTTAACTGAAAGTAAGCAACAAGATTAAAACTTAAAACGAACAGAAATGATTACGTATATGAGGAGGGTCGCTCCCTTGTCAATACCTCGCCCTTTACGCTAAAGTTCCAATTTTGTCCCAATTCTTTAATTAGAATAAATAGTTTCTTTAAAAGTACTAAAAAAAAACTTTAGCGTAAAGAGCGAGGTATTGATGAGGGGACGACCCCCCCCCCTCATATACAGTACAATTTCTGTTCGTTTTAAGTTTTAATGTTGCCCCTCCCTTTCAGCTGAAAAAACTTGTTTGTTTTTTTATTTAATCTCTGATCGTTTTTTAAATAATGCTGGGAAATCTGGATCCCCTTCCACGGAAAATTCCCCCATGGAAAGATCCTCCAAGGTACCCCCCCCCCCCGACCCTCCCACCAGAAAAATCTCCCTGAAAACGTCTGTATACTTCCCAATAACCAATACTATATGTAAACAATGGGCAACGTCCATAACTTACAGCCGTTCCCCCGGGGACTGGGTTGGGGTATGTCATCCTCAAAGATAGATAGTTATTAGATTTTTCGACTATGCTGAACAAAATGGCTATCTCAAAATTTTGATCGGCTGACTTTGGGAAAAAATGAGCGTGGGAGGGGGGTTAGTAGCCCACCAATATTTTTGATAACTTAAAAAGGGCAAAACAACTTTTGATTTCCGATCAAATGAGCCCTCTTCCGATCTTTTACGATCATTTGTTCGATATGGTCACCCCTGAGAAAAAAAACAACAACAAACAAACAAATAAAGACGCATCCGTCTTTCTTCTGGCAAAAAAAATCCAAAATTCCACATTTTTTTACATAGGAGCTTGAAACCTCTGCAGTACGGTTCTCCGGTATGCTGAATCTGATGGTATGATTTCATTAAGATCACTTAATGTTTTTGGAGTGTTTCCCCTCTTTTTCAAAAACTGGACAAATTTTTTCAGGCTCGTAACATTTGATGGGGTACCAGTAAATTGGATGAGTTTTAAATAATTTGAAAATTCAATTCTTTTGATGTATCTATTGTTATCAAGACTTTGTTTCTTAGAGTTTCGGTTACTATTGAGCCGCATCGCTCCTTACTTACAGTTTGGTTGAACCAAGAACTGTCTGATTACTTGCAGCTTCCTCTCCATCCCCTTCAATTATTAAAAAATGCATCTTTTTTATGCTGCTCAAAGGTCAAAGCCAAGTCAATGAGCTACAGTGCCTCAGAATCTATTAAATTTCACAGCATAGGAAACTTAGCTTTTAAATAGTTTTACAAAAACACCATGTATACAATTTTTTATTATAATACGAAAGCCACAAGGGTCCTGTTTCTAAACAAAATGAAAGTAGAAAAAATGAGATTAATGTCAAAAAATATATTTTTTAATCATTGCATGGGCCAATTCTGTGTAGCATTTCCATACAAATATACCTCTGAGTAGTTCTAATATTCATTTGACGATTCATTTCCACATTTTGAAGAGTTACTTTATATCCTTTTTTTTACCCAAACATTTTCATCCTTAGATCGCGCAGATATATATTTCAACAAAATGACATAAACCCCCCCCCCCCAATTAAATATGAAATTAAGTGTTATCTTTCAATATAAACTTCCTTAAGTACTTCCTTCTTACTCAAAGTGAAATAAAATCCATCCCACGGAAATCACCCTTAGTTCTTTGACTTTTAAGCACACTTTGAAACACGTGTAGTATTCTTGTCCCCATCATCCGTGACGTTATTTCAAAGGCCTTTAAGCTCCCCCAGGCCTTTAAAACCAGACGTTTTTAAACACAGAAGTAAAAAGAAGAAAATGGAATAGATCACTCAACCACTAATGCTAAATTTCCTTCCATTCCTTTGAGTTTTTGCCTAAGGGAAAATCATATCTAAGTACGCTTAGCCAGGGGTTTGGGGTGGGGTTAGCCTTCCCCCAGTAGTTCATGGCAATTTTGCCTGCTTAAGTTTTAAATCTATTTACTTGCATACAAATAAAGACGTTTTTGTCTTTAATCAGAGCCAACGCTATAGCGTTGCCTATAGTAAAGGCCATACGGCTCCAGTGTTTTTTATTTTTTTTTTTTCCAGAGGCACTTCATATGGAATAGGTCGTCGTAAAAACTTCAAAGGGGTCATTCGATTGGAAATCGAGATTTCGAGTGCCTTTATTAAGGGTCAAAAGTGACTGGAATGCAACGAACACCCCTTCCACGCCCACCATTTCCCCAAACACATCCGATCAAAATTTTGAGACAGCCATTTTGCTCTACGTAGTTGATTTCACCATAAAAATTATGTTTTTCAGGAGGACACTCCCCCAAAGCCCTCAGGGCAAGGGTTGTAAGTTATGCCCTGGGGGCATGCAAGCTTTTATAGAAAGCTTAGTCGTGGAAACTTAAAAAAGGGCTCATTCGATTGGAAATTCAAAGGGATAGTGCCTTTTTTAATAGTCGAAAGTGATTGGTGGGTAACTAACCCCCCTCTCACAACCACCTTTTCACCAAACACATCCAATCAAAATTTTGAGATAACCATTTTGTTCAACGTGATTGGAAATTCTAGAAATTAGGTCTCTGAGGACAACAACCCCCCCCCCCCCCAGCCCTCAGGGCAAGGGTTGTAAGTTATGTCCTGGGGGCATATAAGGTTTTTTATAGAATGCGTTGTCATAGGACTGCAAATAGGGCTCATTCGATTGGAAATTTAAATAGCTAGTGCCCTTTTTAATCATAGGCAGCGCGATAGCGCTGCCTAAGTAAAGAACGATGTGGGCACAATGTAATATTTATTTTTTTTTCATACCAGGGCACTTCGTATCGAAGGAGTTGTCGTAGAAACTTCGAAAAGGGCTCATTCAATTGGACATTGAAGTGGCTAGTGCCCTTTTTAATAGTCAAAAATGATGGGAGGGCAACCAGCCCTCCCCCCGCGCCTCTCCGTGCCCAAACCCCTCCCAGCCAAATTTTTATATAGGCATTTTGTTAAGCGTAGTAGATTTCCAGATAGAAAATATTTTTGAGAAGGACACTCCCCCACAATCCTCGGGGCAAAGGTTTTAAGTTATGCCCTGAGGGCATATAAGAACGATGTTGGCAATATGTAATATTTATTATTTTTTCCTTTGGAGGAGAATATATCGGACGAAAGGAGCAGTCGCAGAAACTTTAAAAAGGACTGATTCGATTGAAAATTGAAGTGCATTGTGGTCTTTTTAACGTTAAAAGTTGACTATAATCCGACTAACACCCCTTACACACCTCTCCTTTCTTGCAGCACATCCAATCAAAATTTTGAGATAAAAATTTTGTTCAGCATAGTTGATTTCCAGATATAAATTATGTTTTTGAGGAGGACACTCCTCCACAGCCTTCAGGACAAGGGTTGTAAGTAATGCCCTGGGGGCATATAAGGTTTTCATAGAAGGCGTTGTCGTAGAAACTTCAAAAAAGGCTAATTCGTATGGAAATTCAAAGGGCTAGTGCCCTTTTTAATAGCCGAAAGTGATGGGAGGGCAACTAACACCCCTCTTACGCCCACCTTTTCCCAAAATACATCCAATCAAAAGTTTGAGACAGCCATTTTATTCAACGTAGTTTTAAGTTCTGTAAATTAGGTCTTTGAGGAAAAGTTTTTTATAGAACGCGTTGTCGTAGAAACTTCAAAAAGGGCTCATTCGATTAGAAATTGAAATGGCTAGTTAGTCAAAAGTAATTGGAAGGCAACTAACACCCCTTCCACGCCCACCATTTCCCCCAACACATCCAATCAAAATTTTGAGATAGCCATTTTGTTCCAAGCAGTTAAAGTTCAGGAAATTATCCTTTTGAGCAGGACACTCCCCCTACCCTCTTCAGGGCAAGGGTTATAAGTTATGCCCTAGGGCGTATAAGTTTTATTGAAATCATTGTCGTAAAAACTTGAAAAAGGGCTCATTCGATTGGACATTCAAAGGTCTAGTGCCCTTTTTAATAGTCGAACATGATTTGAGGGCAACTAGCCCCCCTCTCTCGCCCACCTTTTCCCCAAACACATCCAATCAATAATTTTTAGATAGCCATTTTGTTCAGTGTTGCGGATTTCCAGATAGAAATTATGCTTTTGAGGAGGACACTTCCCCACAGCCCTCAGAACAAGGGTTGTAAATTATGCCCTGGGGGCATATAAGGTTTTTATTGAAACAGAAATTACAATATATAACCGAGTCAAACTCAAAACGAGCAGAAATTAACATAAGTTGGGTTCAAAACCCCTATGCCTTCCCATGATTTTCACTTTACTAAAAAAAATACAAATGAATGTGCATTGTCAGTTTAATATACATATACTGATATTTAGTAATCAAAATATTGATATTATTTGATTTATTAAAGTTGTAAAAGTGAAAACATTTATATTTTTTCAGTAAAGTTCAAATTATGTTCTGGCCTTGGGAAGACACAGTGGTTTTGAGCCCAACTTATGGTAATTTCTGCTCGTTTTGAGTTTGACTCGGTTATTTATTGTAATTTCTGTTTGTTTTGGGTTTCATTTATTTATCGAAGTTGATTTGTGGTAGTTTCACGCTTGGTAGATTATTTGATTCTATTTTTGCTCATTTTTTGTTAAATGGGGTTCTTTACTTTTCTTTAAAAAACTTATTTTGTGGAAAATTTTTTTTTAATTAATAGTAGAAAGTGATTGGAAGAGGCGCTTCATATGGAATAGGTCGTCGTAAAAACTTCCAAGGGGGCTCATTCGATTGTAAATCGAGATTTCTAGTGCCTTTATTGCATTTCCCCAGACACATCCAATCAAAATTTTGAGATAGCCATTTTATTCAACGTAGTTAAAAATTCTGGAAATTCTGTCTTTGAGCATGACACTCCCCTCCAAGGTCTTCAGGGCAAGGGTTATAAGTTATGCCCTGCGGGCATATATGGTTATTAGGGAAGGAATGCTCGTACAAACTGAATAGAGGGCTCATTTGATTGGAAAATGAAAGTCCTAGTTCACTTTTTAAGTGTTGAACTATATTGGAGGATAACCAGCCCCCCCCCACGCCCTTTCTTCCAAAAACATGCGATAAACATTTTGGGGCTTACATTTCTTCTACAACAGTTCAAAGAAAATATTACAAAATTCAAGGATGGACACAACCCACCAAGGCGCGGGGACAAGCATTGTAAGTTATGCCCTGGGGGCATATATGGTTCTTATGGAATGGATGTTCGTATAAACTTTAAAGAGGGCTTTTTTAATTGGAAATTGAAAGTTGTAGTTTAATTTTTAGGATTCAAGAAAGGTCGTAAGGCAACTAGCCCCCCTCCCTCCACGCCCTTTGTTTCCCAAACTCACCCAAAGAGAACGATGATATAGCCATTTTTTTTTAAAATAGTTCAAAGATCATATAAAGAAAACGGAGGGGTCGACACAGCCCCCCAGGGCCCGATGGCAGGCGTTGTAGGTTATGCCCTGGGAGAATATATGTTTCTTATGGAATGGATGCTCGTAAAAACTTCAGAGGGCTAATTTGGTTTGAAATTGAAAGTTCTAGTTCAGTTTTTGAGAGTCAAAAGAGATTGGAGGACAACTAGCCCCCCCCCCTCACGGGCCGGGGGCCGTGTCGAAACAACCCCCCAGGGCCCGGGGGCAGTCGTTGTAAGTTATACCCGGGGGCATATATGGTTCCCATGAAAGGGATACTCGTATAAACTTTAGAGGGCTCATTTGATCGGAAATTGAAAGTTCGAGTTAACTTTTTAATAGTCAAAAGAGATCCGAAAGCAACTAGCCCCCCCCCCCACCCACGGCTTCTTTTTCCAAACCCATCTGATGAAAATTTTGGGATAGACATTTTGTTGAAAAAAAAATAGTTCAAAGGTCGGATAAGAAAAACTCCGGAGTCAACAGAACCCCCCCGGGCCCGGAAGAAGGCGTTCTAAGTTACGCCCTAAGGGCATGTATGGTTCTTGTGAAAGGAATGCTCGTATAAACTTCATACAGGGCTCATTTGATTGGAAATTGAAAGTTCTATTTCACTTTTTAAGAGTCAAGAGATTTAAAGGCAACTACCCCCCCGCCCATGCTCTTTTCCCCCTAAACCCATCCGCTACAAATTTTGAGATAGCCAGTTTTTTTTTAATTGTTTAAAATTAGATAGCAAAAACTCCGGTGTCAACACAACCCCCCAGGGGGTAGGCGTTGTAAGTGTTGTCCTGGGGGCGTGTATGGTTCTTACGAAAGGGATGCTCGTATAAACTTCAGAGAGGACTCATTTGATTGGAAATTGAAAGTTCTAGTTCACTTTTTAAGAGTCAAAAGATATCCGGGGCCAACTAGAAACGCCCCTCCTCCCACGCACACCCTTTCTCCCCAAGCCTATTCGATAAAATTTTTAAAATAGCCATTTCATTCAAAATAATTCAAATGTCAGATAAGAAAAACTCCTGTGTCGACACAACCCCCCATGGCCCGGAGGCAGGAGTTGTAAATAATGCTCTGGAGGTATATGTAGTTTTTATAGAAGGGATGCTTGTATAAACTTTGGAAAAGGTTCATTTGACCGGAAAGTGACTGTTCTCGTTCACTTTTTAAGAGTCAAAGAGATTGGAGGGCCACTAGTCCCCCCTCCACGCCCTAAATGCATCAGATTAAAAATTTTGAGATAGACATTTTGTTAAAAATAGTTCAAAGTTCAGATAACAAGAACTCCGGTGTCGACACAGCCCCAAAGGGCCCGGGGGTAGGCGTTGTAAGTTATGCCATGGGGTCACATATGGTTGTTATGGAAAGGATGCTCGTATAAACTTAATAGAGGGCTCATTTGATTGGAAATTGAAACTTGTAATTCACTTTTTAAGAGTAAAAAGTGATTGAAGGGTAGCTAGCCTCCCCCCACATTCCATTTATTTTTTCCCAGATACACTTCATATAGAAAGAGTCATCGGATAAACTCCAAAGGGGGGTCACTTCAAAGGGAGGAAAATTTTTTCGCTTTGTCGTTGTCGATTTGACAGCAGTTTTGGTACTTCGATGAAGATTTGATTTTTTTTTTTTAAGTTTGATTTTGAAATAAGGAATTTTTAAAAAACTTGAAACTTTTTGCAATCAAAAACGAACAAAAATTAATTAAAAAAAACTTCCGAACAATAAGTTTTTCCCTGGCCATGGAGCCTTTCGAGGGGGATTAGGAGTGTTGTGGTTGGATTGTATGTATTGATTGGATTTTTCAATGTAGGCCTATTTTAATGTTTTTCTATTGATTTAGTGTTTGATTTAAACGGTATGTATTCCCCTCTATTACAGGCCTAGGAGCCTTTGGGGGATTAGCACAATGTGTTTTCTTGTATGATTAATTGATTATAAATAAATCTTATCTTATCTTATCAAAGGTCATTTTAAACTTAAGCTCAACAGATACAAATACCTGTTAAAGTTCTAACTGAAAACGACCAAAAATTACTATTAAAGAATAAATGAAACCCAAAACGAACAGAAACTAAATAAACAATCATATAAAAAAAAATACAACAAGTAATAATTTAAATGAACAAATAGATCCAAAAGCGAGTAATGCTTAGATTGAATATGAAAATCAAACTTTAAACGAAAAAACATACTTTGCTATTGAAGTATAAATGAAACTTAAAACGAACAGAATTAAATAAACAACCAATGCAAACAAACATACAATAGATATTAACGTAAATGAATAAACAAATCTTACAACGAGTGAAACTTAAATTGAATATGCTAATCAAGCTTGAAACGAACAAAAATCACTACAAACAAGAGTTTGGGTATCGCCTCCTTCTGTTACTGTAAAAGTCTAACACCTATTTGCGTCATTGGCACTTTACTGAAAACTATATGCGTCTTGAGCAGTCTTGGAAATTATAAACAACATCAAATTGAATATTTGATATATAATAATATTAGTTGTTGAAAGATACATCAGTTCAAGAATTTATTTCACCCTAATTTTATTTTTATTTTTAATGCTTTTATTTTAATTTTTTTATACAAATAAACTTATTGTTCGGAATTTTTTTTTTAATTAGTCAGAGGCAACGCTGTAGCGTTGCCTATAGTAAAGGCCATACGGCTCCAATGTATTTTTTTTTTTTTTTCCAGAGGCCCTTCATATGGAAGGGGTCATCTTAGAAGCTTCAAATGGGGCCCATTTGATTGGAAATCAAGAGTTCTAGTGCCTTTTAATAGTAAAAAATGATTGAAGGGCAACTAGCCCCCCCCTCCCATGCCCATCATTCCCCCAAACACATCCAATCAAAATTTTGAGATAGCAAATTTGTTCAGCGTAGTTGATTTCCAGATAGAAAATATATTTTGAGGAGGATCCCTCAGGGCAAAACCCTCAGGGCAAGGGTTTTAAGTTATGCCCTGGGGGCATATAAGGTTTTTATAGAAGGCGTTGTCGTAGAAACTTCAAAACAGGCTCATTCGATTGGAAATTAAAGAGCTAGTGCCCTTTTTAATAGTCGAAAGTGATTGGAGTGTAACTAGTCCCCCCCCCCCACGCCCATCATTTCCCCAAACACATCCAGTCGAAATTTTGAGATAGCCATTTTGTTCACCGTAGTTGATTTCCAGATAGAGAATATATTTTTGAGGAGGACACTCCCCCACAACTCTCAGGACAAGGATTTTAAGTTATGTTCTGGGGGCATATAAGGTTTTTTATAGAAGGCGTTGTCGTAGAATCTTCATAACAGGCTCATTCGATTCTAAATTTCATAGGGCTGCTGCCCTTTTTAATAGTCGAAAATGATTGGACGGCAACTAACCCCCTCCCCACGCCCGTCATTCCCCCAAACACATACAATCAAAATTTTGAGTTAGCCATTTTGATGAGCGTAGTTGATTTCCAAATAGAAAATATATTTTTGAGGAAAAAACTCCCTCACAACCCTCAGGGCAAGGGTTTTAAGTTATGCCCTGGGGGCATATAAGGTTTTTATAGAAAGCGTTGTCGTAGAAACTTCAAGACAAGCTCATTCGTTGGAAATTAAAGGGCTAGTGTCCATTTTAATAGTCGTTAGTGATTGGAGTGTAACTAGCCCCCTTCCCCCCCCCCGCGCCCATCATTTCCCCAAACACATCCAATCAAAATTTTGAGATAGCCATTTTGTTCAGCGTAGTTGATTTCCTGATAGACATTATATTTTTGAGGAGGTTAATCCCCTACAATCCTCAGGGCAAGGGTTTTAAGTTATGCCCTGGGGGCATATAAGGTTTTTATAGAAGGTGTTGTCGTAGAAACTTCAAAACAGGCTCATTCAATTTGAACTTAAAGGGCTTGTGCCCTTTTTAATAGTCGAAAGTGATTGGAGTGCAACTAGCCCCCCTCCCCCAACGCCCATCATTTCCCCAAACACATCCAATCAAAATTTTGAGATAGCCATTTTGTTCGGCGTAGTTGATTTCCAGATAGAAAATATGTTTTTGAGGAGGACACTCCTCCAGAACCTTCAGGGCAAGGGTTTTAAGATATGCCCTGGGGGCATATAAGGTTTTTATAGAAGACGTTGTCGTAGAAACTTCAAAACAGGCTCATTCAATTGGAAATTCAAAGGTATAGTGCCCTTTTTAATAGTCGAAAGTCATTGGAGTGCAACTCGCCCCCCCCCCCCACCCCCATCATTCACCCAAACACATCCAATAAAAATTTTTAGATAGCCATTTTGTTCAGCGTAGTTCATTTTCAGATAGAATACATGTTTTTGAGGATGAAACTTGCCCACAACCCTCAGAGCAAGGGTTTTAAGTTATGCCTTGGGGGCATACTAGGTTTTTTTAGATGGAGTTGTCGTAGAAACTTCAAAAAAGGCTCATTCGATTGGAAATTCAAAGGGATAGTGCCCTTTTTAATAGACAAAAGTGATTGTAGGGCAACTAGCAACCCCCCCACCCCCACGCCCATCATTCCCCCAAACACATCCAAAAAAAATTTTGAGATAGCCATTTTTGTTCAGCGTAGTTGATTTTCAGATTGAAAATATATATTTGAGGAGGACACTCTCCCACAACCCTCAGGGCAAGAGTTTAAAGTTATGCCCCTGGGTCATATAAGGTTTGTATAGAATGAGCCGTTGTAGAAACTTCAAAAAAGATTTAATTGAATGGCAATTAAAGGGCTTGTGCACTTTATAATAGTCGAAAGTGATTGGAGTTAAACTAGCCCCCCACGCCCATTTTTTCCCCAAACACACCCAGGAACATTTTGAAAATAGCCATTTTTGTTCAGTTTAGTTGATTTCAAGATAGAAAATATGTTTTTGAGGAGGACAATCCCCCACAACCCTCAGGGCAATGGTCGTAACTTATACCCTGGGGGTACACAGAGTTTTTCCCGAAGGCGTTGTCGCAAGAACTTCAAATAAGTCTCATTCGATTGAAAATTCTGAGGGATAGTGCCCTTTTTAATAGTCAAAAGTGACTGGAGGGCAAATAACCCCCCCTCTCATGCCCTACTATTCCCCGAACACATCCAATCAAAATTTTAAGAGTCATTTTATTAAACGTAGTTTTAAGTTCTGGAAATTAGGTCTTTGAGGATTAAAACTCCCCCAAAGCCCTCAGGGCAAGGGTTGTAATTTAAGGATTCTCCGAATCCTTCATATTATTTCTTATGGAAGGGATGCTCGTATAAACTTTAGAGAGGGCTCATTTGATTGAAAATTGAAAGTTCTTGTTCACTTTTTAAGAGTCAAAAGAGATTGAAGAGCAATTAGCCCTTCTCCCTCCTCCACGCCCTAAATGCATCAGATAAAAATTTTGAGATAGACATTTTGTTAAAATAGTTCAAAGTTCTGATAACTAAAAACTCCGGTGTCGACACAGCCCACCAGGGCCCAGGGGTAGGCGTTGTAAGTTATGCCCTGGGGCATAACTTATTAAGGGAAGAACACTTATTAATGGGAAGGGGTTTTGTATGGGAAGAACACATAGGAAATCTATTATAATTATCCAATTATAAGGTTAAAATACATAGTCTGTGATAGATGCAAAATTGCTTTGGCACACAAATTCCTATTAAGGTCAATTCCAAACAGTCATGATCCCTTTGTGTCAGCAAGTGAAATGGTCAAAACCCCCTTATTGGAGCTATTTTTTCAATCCATTCATTTTTGTCAATCGCTGTCCACAAGTTATGCAAGCTGTCTATTGTTCATATATAAGGTTTTTATGAAAGAGGTAATCGTATAGACTTTGAAAAAATCTTAATTCGATTTAAATTGAAAGTTATATATCCGTTTTTTAAAGTCAAGAATAATCGGACAGTACGCAACCCCCCCCCCCATTCCATAAAAACTTGAAACTTTTTGCAATCAAAAACGAACAAAAATTAATTAAAAAAAAAAACTTTCCGAAAAATAAGTTTTCCAAAGCAAAAGTAAAGGCCATTTTAAACTTAAGATATGGAGATAAAAATACATTTTAAAATTCAAAATAAAAACTAACAGAAATTACTATTAAAGAATAAATGAAAACCAGAACGAACAGAAATTAAACAAACAATCATAGCAAAAAACATAAAACAATTAATAATATAATTGAATAAATAGATCTTAAAGCGAGTAATGCTTGGATTGAATATGAAAATCAAGCTTAAAACGAAAACGAATATTTTGCTATTAAAGTATAAATGAAACTTAAAACAAACGGAAATTAAATAAACAATCAATGCGAACAAACATAAAATACATATTAATGTAAATGAATAAATAAATCTTAAAACGAGTGAAGCTTAAATTGAATATGCAAATCAAGTTTGAATCGAATTAAAATAAATACAAACAAGAGTTTGGGTATCGTCTCACTGCAGAAGCCTAAAACCTGCTGCGTCATTGGCGCTTTACTGAAAACGAATTATATTACAAATGTTTTCTTTTGTACTGAATATTGAAAATGAATATTAAAATTACAGTAAAATTTTGAGTGATGACTGATGAGCTTTTAGAAATTAATATCATTATGCCTCAAATATTGAGTTTAATTTATTAGTTCTTTTGAAGGATGATCAATACAAATGTAGTTTTACCACAAGCAAAATATGGATGCTGCCTCAATTTTTAATTGTAAAAGATTAAGACATTTTGAGTCTGTTGCATTGCACTTAAAACAAATTACACGTATATTGAAACTCTATTCTTTTCTAGTTCTTACAGCATTGAAAATAAAAATAAAAATTACAGTGAAAAAAAACCTTGAACTGATTGATCTTTCAACAATTAATATCATTATATATTTAATATTCAATATGATTTTGTTTATACTTTCCAAGACTGTTCAAGACTCATATAGTTTTGCCATTTTTTTTAACTCTGCCATTTTTTGTAACTAGTCGTGTTAATTTGTTATGAAAACATTCTATGGCTTCTAGGCATTTCTATTTGAGCGGAAAACTACGCCTCAAACTTTGGGGAACATGCATTTTCTTGCATGAAACACCAAAATATAATAAAATGTCAAGTTTCGGAGTGTTCCACAACTCGCAAGCAAGTGTCATTGGTATTTTTGAATCCGCATGGTCAATTTAGGGGGTGGAGGGTAGGCTAATTCTCGTAGCAGCCCCATTCCGTCGTGGTATGGTTCACATTTTCCACACCTGGCGTCCAAACTATCATATAATCTACAAAGCATACAACTACCCCAAATCAGTATCAATAAATAAATGAAACCCAAAACGAACAAAAATTAAAATAAACATTCGAGTCAAACTCAAAACGAGCATAGATTAATGTGAGTAGGGTTCAAAGCCCCTATGCTTTCTAAAAGCCTTTCTATGCTTTCTAAATATAATTTGTACTTTACTGAAAAAAAAATCAAATAAGTCTACCGAAAAAAAATGTGCATCTCCAATTTAATATACATTGGCTTATAATTATTTTCACCAATCTTCATTAATGCCCTGCTTTTTAATGTTACACAAATAGGAACAATCAAACTTATTATTTCCAGTAAGGCGTCAGTTCTGCTGCAGGTTTTCGGTTCTTATGGTGAGGCGATATCCGAATTCGTGTTTGTAGTTGTTTTTATTCGATTCAAACTTGATTTGTATATTCAATTTAAGTTTCACTCGTTTTAAGATTTATTTATTCATTTACATTAATATACATTGTATGTTTGTTCGCATTGATTGTTTATTTAATTTCTGTTCGTTTTAAGTTTCATTTATACTTTAATAGTAATCTATTTGTTTTCGTTTTAAGCTTTATTTTCATATTCAATCAAAGCATTACTCGCTTCAAGATCTATTTATTCATTTATATTATTACTTGTTGTATGTTTTTCGCTATGATTGTTTATTTAATTTCTGTTCGTTTTGGGTTTCATTTATTCTTTAATAGTACTTTCTGGTCGTTTTGAGTTTGAATTTTAACAGGTATTTGTATCTCCTGAGCTTAAGTTTAATATGGCCTTTCCTTTTTTTTGAGAAACTAATTTTTCGGAAAGTGTTTTTAATTAATGTTAGATAAAGACGCGCCGAGATAGGTCTTGACATTATTTTGCAATCACACTGAGGAGCATAGGAAATGACCGTGCTTGCTTTTAATTGTTACACTCAGTAGCACTTAATCATAAGTCAAATCAGGTTCAAAGCAGTTTTTTGTTACAGAAAATAACACACAACGAAACTATATTATTTCCCCAGATCCTTTGAAAACATTTCTATGATTGCCTTCGTCTCCCAAAGGAATTTCAGAGAACCTTTTTTAGTGCTGTTTATTGTATTTCTTAAGCCCCTTTGTGTTTTTGTCCCATTTCAGACATCTGAGCTATCAAATTGCTAAATTAATTAGTTCCATATAAAAAAGATAATAGAAGAAAAACGACGTAAGTGCCAAAGAAGGCACTTTATTTGTTTTGGTTATTCATGAAACTATCCGACAGAAACAAAATAAGGGTTCTTGTATTAAGTATTTGTCGTGTTTTTTTTTTTGTTTTTTTTTATGGGTTTGGGCAAAGGAAACGTGAATGAGCACAGATTTAATCAAATTTACATATAAAGAAAATTATGGCACAATGTTTTGACAATTCGGATATTTGATATTCGTGTCATTTCATATTGAAATAAAAAGTTAAGAGTAAATTAAGTGCTCTGACATAAACACAGAATAAAACAAATAAATCGATTTTGCTCGTGGAACACTATATTTTATTCTCTAGTCAGCATTCTTGTTAAGCACCATTTGACTTCCAAATGACAAAATCTTACTTGACAACTATATAAGGAACAATGGAGAAATTTCTCATAACTTGTTATAACCTAGAGACTAACATCACCCGGAATAGATCATAAAATGTTATGCTCCTATTTCCGTAAAAAGGACTAAAAAGAGATGAATATCCAGATTTTTTTTTTCAGACAACAATAAAACGCTCCATTTCTTTCATAAGGAACATCAGCAATGGAAAACCACTCTTCTATTGTCATATTTCATCGTTACAGACCAATTCATAGACATTGAATGAGTGAACACACCAAATAGATTGGAAATAACAATTTTATTTAGCTCCGTTCATTCAAATGCCCGTTACTAAAGCCATTTGGTTAACTTTACATTTTCACGGTTCAGCATTAATTGGATCGAGCCCGAGTTTTTTTGTTTTTCTTTTTACATTCTTCATGGTTTCAGGCTCCTGATCTTACTGGGGTTGATAGTGATTTAGGCGGATTGCCTTTTAAAAACATCATTTTGATTTTACTGTCATTTAAGCCCGCTCCTAAAAAGGCAAGACTTATTTTAAAGCTATTTTAATGTTATTTTAAATATAAATATTAAAAAATATATATAAATTTTATAAAATATAAATTTAAATATAAATTAAAAATATAAATATAAATTTTAAATAAAATATATTGTATATATTTTAAAGCTATTTTAAAGAGGTGCTCGGGGATATTTGATGACAATGTGGTTCGTTCTTTACCAGGACTTGCTAAGAAAAAGCCGAAGTCTCTTTCCTGAATGTAACGTATATTTAATTAAAAAACCAATTTTTACAACTGATTCCTTGGCAAGATGGTAACCTTGACAAGAAAATTGAGCATCGGGAAGTTTTAGTTCTTCAGCAGGTTTTGTGGGCATCCAAAATTCCGAAATCTCAGTGCTTTCATTTAAAAAACACCAATTTTGCGCATGGTCAGGGGGCCCTTCGACATAAGGGTCCAGTAAAGCTGATATACTAGGCTATCGAGCTGATACGTCCAGCTCTTTAGTTAAAAAGTTAGTATCAACTATGCTGCAAGATAACGAAGAAAAAAGTAAGCAAAAGAGATCTAATGTATATCGTTTATCTATATTAGAAGAGCCAATAGGAATCAAGATATAAACAAGACTTTCTCTATATGTCGTCAGCAGGATTTTTTTTCCAAGTGGCTTCATAAAATGTTCCACGCGTCTTTTCTATATTTTTATGTTCTGGGAAGTTGATGATGTCAGAATTGTACTATTACAAACAAATATGATAGTATAAACTGAATATGTAACCCGAGTAAATCACATTGAGTTTTTCAATTCAAGGTAATAACAATCAAGTTGCTTCAGATCCAGGACAGTTTCTCTAGTAGATTTATTTCACCAATAAAAAAATTAAGACTAGGGATCTTGTCCCATTTTTGTACATCTTATCATTACTGGCTAGTTGGGTTTAATCTTAATTAACTTAAGTACCAAAAATAATGAAATCTGAATGTTTGAATTAGTTTAGTGCATACTTCAACAGCCATATGTATCCAACAATATTAGAAAAAACTGGGAATTCGATTTTTAATGAATGTGTAGTTATGTAGGTTTTAGTAGTACCTCACACCAAAAAAAAAAAAAAAAGAACAAAGAAATGTAAGTGAAAATTAGCAAAAACAAGCTAGAAACGTCAGACACAAATATCTTAAAAAAGTGTAGCTTCCCTTCGAGGTGTAGCTGTCTTTAGGAATCAACAGATTGCTGTTTTCAAACTTTTACACAGAAAAGTGTTGTCAAATTAAACTAAAGTTGTTTATGAAACTAATTAATTAATTAGTTGTCTTTAGGAATCAACATATTACGATTTCAAACTTTTACAGATAAAAGTGCTGTCAAATTAAACTAATTAATTTTATTATGTAGCTGTCTTTTTAACTTATTATGTAGTTGTTTATGAAACTAATTAATTATTTAGTTGTCTTTTGGAATCAGCAGATTGCTATGTTCACACTTTTACAGGGAAAAGTATTGCCAAATTAAACTAATTAATTTAATGATGTAGCTGTCTTTTTAATTTATTATGTAGTTGTTTATGAAACTAATTAATTATGTAGTTGTCTTTGGGAATCAACAGATTGCTATGATCACACTTTTACAGAGAAAAGTGTTGTCAAATTAAACTAATTAATTTTATTATGTAGCTGTCTTTTTAATTTATTATGTAGCTGTATATGAAACCAATTAATTATGTAGTTGTCTTTGGGAATCAACAGATTGCTATGATCAAACTTTTACAGAGAAAAGTGTTGTCAAATTAAACTAATTAATTTTATTATGTAGCTGTCTTTTTAATTTATTATGTAGTTGTTTATGAAACTAATTAATTATGTAGTTGTCTTTGGGAATCAACAGATTGCTATGATCACACTTTTACAGAGAAAAGTGTTGTCAAATTAAACTAATTAATTTAATTATGTAGCTGTCTTTTTAATTTATTATGTAGTTGTTTATGAAACTAATTAATTATGTAGTTGTCTTTGGGAATCAACAGATTGCTATGATCACACTTTTACAGAGAAAAGTGTTGTCAAATTAAAATAATTAATTTTATTATGTAGCTGTCTATTTAATTTATTATGTAGCTGTATATGAAACCAATTAATTATGTAGTTGTCTTTGGGAATCAACAGATTGCTATGATCACACTTTTACAGAGAAAAGTGTTGTCAAATTAAACTAATTAATTTTATTATGTAGCTGTCTTTTTAATTTATTATGTAGTTGTTTATGAAACTAATTAATTATGTAGTTGTCTTTGGGAATCAACAGATTGCTATGATCACACTTTTACAGAGAAAAGTGTTGTCAAATTAAACTAATTAATTTTATTATGTAGCTGTCTTTTTAATTTATTATGTAGCTGTATATGAAACCAATTAATTATGTAGTTGTCTTTGGGAATCAACAGATTGCTATGATCACACTTTTACAGAGAAAAGTGTTGTCAAATTAAACTAATTAATTTTATTATGTAGCTGTCTTTTTAATTTATTATGTAGCTGTATATGAAACCAATTAATTATGTAGTTGTCTTTAGGAATCAACAAATTGCTATTTTCAAATTTTTACAGAGAAAAGTGCTGTCAAATTAAACTAATTAATTTTATTTTGTAGCTGTCTTTTTAATTTATTATGTAGCTGTATATGAAACTAATTAATTATGTAGTTGTCTTTAGGAATCAACAAATTGCTATTTTCAAATTTTTACAGAGAAAAGTGCTGTCAAATTAAACTAATTAATTTTATTTTGTAGCTGTCTTTTTAATTTATTATCTAGTTGTTTATGGAACTAATTAATAATGTAGTTGTCTTTGGGAATCAACAGATTGCTATGATCACACTTTTACAGAGAAAAGTGTTGTCAAATTAAACTAATTAATTTTATTACGTAGCTGTCTTTTTAATTTATTATGTAGCTGTATATGAAACCAATTAATTATTTAGTTGTCTTTAGGAATCAACAAATTGCTATTTTCAAATTTTTACAGAGAAAAGTGCTGTCAAATTAAACTAATTAATTTTATTTTGTAGCTGTCTTTTTATTTTATTATGTAGCTGTATATGAAACCAATTAATTATGTAGTTGTCTTTAGGAATCAACAAATTGCTATTTTCAAATTTTTACAGAGAAAAGTGCTGTCAAATTAAACTAATTAATTTTATTTTGTAGCTGTCTTTTTAATTTATTATGTAGATGTATATGAAACCAATTAATTATGTAGTTGTCTTTAGGAATCAACAAATTGCTATTTTCAAATTTTTACAGAGAAAAGTGCTGTCAAATTAAACTAATTAATTTTATTTTGTAGCTGTCTTTTTAATTTATTATGTAGTTGTTTATGAAACTAATTAATTATGTAGTTGTCTTTGGGAATCAACAGATTGCTATGATCACACTTTTACAGAGAAAAGTGTTGTCAAATTAAACTAATTAATTTTATTATGTAGCTGTCTTTTTAATTTATTATGTAGCTGTATATGAAACCAATTAATTATGTAGTTGTCTTTAGGAATCAACAAATTGCTATTTTCAAATTTTTACAGAGAAAAGTGCTCTCAAATTAAACTAATTAATTTTATTTTGTAGCTGTCTTTTTAATTTATTATGTAGTTGTTTATGGAACTAATTAATAATGTAGTTGTCTTTAGGAATCAACAGATTGCTATTTCCGAACTTTGACAGAGAAAAGTGCTGTCAAATTAAACTAATTAATTTTATTATTAAGCTGTCTTTTTAATTTATTATGTAGTTGTTTATGAAACTAATTAATTATGTAGTTGTCTTTAGGAATCAACAGATTGCTATGTTCACACTTTTACAGAGAAAAGTGTTCTCAAATTAAAATGATAAATTTTATTATGTAGCTGTCTTTTTAATTTATTATTTAGTTGTCTTTAGGAATCAACAGATTGCTATGTTCACACTTTTACAGAGAAAAGTGCTGTCAAATTAAACTAATTAATTTTATTATGTAACTGTCTTTTTAATTTTATTATGTAACTGTCTTTTTAATTTATTATGTAGTTGTTTATGAAACTAATTAATTATGTAGTTGTCTTTAGGAATCAACAGATTGCTATGTTCACAATTTTACAGAGAAAAGTTTTGTCAAATTAAACTAATCAATTTTATTATGTAGCTACGCTTACATAAGGGATGCTTCAACCGGTAACTTATGCACTGCCAAGAAGATAAAACTTCAAACAAAATAACGCTGCTGGTATAAATCAGAGCTAACAGATATCACCAAGGCCGTATGTATAGAATAGAACTTTATTTTAAAAATTTCTTCCACAGCATGTTTGCCGAATTTGAATTTTACGTCCAAAGAAAATCACCTATGAATGAGGGGATGGTCTAAACTATTCCCCAACCTCCTCCTTAATCCAAGACCTTCTGTATAAAGGTTTTAGAATATTTCAATCAAAATCGTATTAACACATCTTGAAACCAACCCCACCAGACATCTTATTCGGGGAAGGGGAAGGGAGTCCAAAAAATGACTTGGACAAAATGCTAGGCCTTTCACATTTTCCTATACCAATTTACAAGTAGGCATAACTTTTGGGATTTGGGGACAAAATCCCTCAATCCTCTCCCTCCCCAAAACAGGAACCAAATTGTCAGTCTTCCAGATGGGACAGGGAGTCATCATTTATTATGTCCAAACCTAAAGGGTAGAACTAGCTTCATAACCCCTTTCCGATAAGTTACACACCAGAAACTCCCATTAAGATAAGTCCAAACCCCCCCCCCCCCCCCTGTCCCCGGGTTTTTTTTACAATAAAGTACTAAATTACATGCAAATACAGACATTAAGGGTAAAAAAAACATCCTTTGAAGCAGAAGACCCCGCCTCAATTTCACTGAAAAATCCTTCAAATCCCACCCTTCTCAAGTTTTAGCTTTGTGCGTCTATTTATAAAAAAATGAATTAGTTTAAGACTATACTAAGAAAAATAGTAATGTAAGAGCATTTAAACTACATTTTTACTAATACCCCGCCTACCTTTCATTTTCAGTAGTATTCCATCTTTCGATTTCGGCTTTGAGGAAGCCTGATTGCTGTAAATATCGAAGACCATTAGGATTTGAGAGAAAGCGAACCAGCAGTGAAGCATATTTTTCGCTTTCAGCAGATAATGTGTGATGAAACTCCATTACTGTTGTTAAAAATTCCTGTAAGAAGAGAGCTTTAGCATCAAACCCAAGAATCGTTAGCATTTCTATTTTAATACATACAACAGTCTATGTTAAGAATTGTCCTATCAAATTACTTAACTTATCACAGAATATAGTATCATCATGTAACTCTTATTAGTCATAATAGTGGCAAAAGCGGAGTCGTGTTTGAAGAAGTGAGTCGACGATTTATCTTTCACAAAATGGCTAAGTAGTTAGCTACGGTACAGAGCCATAGCCTTTAAAAGTAAAACAAAACAGCATATGTATTAGAAACAATAGATAATGTTCTAGTAGTTTTATCCTCTTAATTACTTAATGTTACTTTACTTAATGTTAGTATTTAACTTATCAACTTATTTACCTCTTTAACTTAATATGTCTTAATTACTATCCTACTATTATACCGTCTTTTATTTATTAGTTGTACTGTTATCAGGTGTCATTGAAGGAATAGTTCATTTGTCTATTGTTTTGGTTGTTTCTGTTTTTTTTTTTTTTTTTTTTTTTTTTTTTTTTTTTTTTTAAGAAGGTACGACGGTTCTATTAGAGATTGCGATAGTCTTTGAAATAAATAGTATCTTTTGTACCATGTTTACCCACTAAAACAACTTTTATTCTAATCGCACCTTTGATTTTCCAATTATTTCGGATACTACTTATTTACCAAGGACCTATCTTTCTACCCAATTATATTTTGCGTCTGCAAGCATAAAATTCTTATTTTAGCGGATTTTTAATTCCATTCCTGATATCTCTATTTTCTTATATAATTTATTTTTTTAGCATATTTTTCGTCAATGCTTCCTACATAATTTACCATACTCACTATTGCCCACTATAGCTACAGAATTTTACCTTTTTTCCATAGATTAAGCCGAACTATCGTTTCAATCCAATGTTTACAATACTTACTGGATACCTAATTCAATTTAAGCTTTTCTCCGAATCTTCGGCATGAGTTTTTTTTTCCTATGGTGAAATCTGGTATTTGTACAAGTTCTGTTTGACGAGCTTTATGCGGATCTCGGTAGCTAATGTTTGCTTTTACTGGCGATAAATGGAAATACCTTGATTTGAATCAACACTGCAAATTGTTTCATAAGTCTTTTCGAATCTAAGTTTGCCTTGAGCAAACGAGTAAGTTTAAACTGATATTTCCAGGACTGAGTAAAAAAAAAGTGATTCTAAAAACGAATCTAAAGCCTGATCTTTTCGATACTCTGATATAATGATTCTTTCAAAATAACAAAAAAACTAATATTTAGACGTAAATTGCTTTTTTGGTACTTTCACTGAAGAAACAGAAAAAAGTACAGCGACATTGCCCCCCAACGCAAAAAAAAAATAAATAAAATATAATTTTTTTTGGTGAAAAATTTAAAGCAAAATTTTCAATTTAAGATCTAGGTTATTCAGGCACTAAAAAGACAAAGTGTCTCGAAAACATTTTCAATTTAAACTACTTTCAATTCAATGATGGGCAGTGGCTATTGACTACTGATTACAGGCAGCAGCGTAACGTGGATTCCATTTAAGACGTGGCCAGGCTCATTTTTTTGTGTGTGTGCGGGGGGGGGGGGGGGTGAATTCTAGTCTGAGAAGGTGTCTTTTGTAGTCATTACATAACCAAAAAGTGTTTGTCACACTTTGGACATCGCCGGCGCCTTCATCCCCTGAAGTAACTAAGGGACCCAATACTGACCCAACCACAAAACGTGGAAAAATTTCAAGCATGCTATGAATTATAATACCTTTTTTTAATAGTTGGATCCATCACACACACAAAAAGGCTATGACTCCATCTAGAACAGAACCATGATTACACGACTGCCTTTAATTAAGGGAAGACCACAGGCTAAAGGAGTCAAAAATAGAGACTTTAGGGACATTTTTGGTGGATATAAAGACCTTCCTGATATAGAAAAGAGAGCAAGGGACCTGCTCCAACTGGTGTTTACCGCACAAATGACACAATCTACATTATGCTTGATATCTATACAAAACTCTCAGAAATCTGAAACTAAACGACTACCCCATCCTCTTTCAAAGATATAAAGATAATACCAAGTGGATTAAACCGCTTAGCTTGCCATGTGGATCTTTTCAGGTTTTTTTTTTCTTGATTTTCAACTGCAAAGGCACAAAAATTGAAAAAAAGCAAGTTAATGACCAGACAATCATCACTAGACCACAATATTTCAAAATCATTTTTATTTTCTTGTTTTTCTTCTTGCAACCTTCTTCAGAAATGCAGTTACCAGCAACTTCTTTTTACCTGTACAAGCACCCGAGTACTCTCAGTAGCTGCCAATTCCCTTTTCTGTTTGGTGTGCAACAAAAGTGATCCCTCTAGCATGGTTTGGAAGAGCTGATTTTCAACCAGTTCCTTCTTCTCAATGATCTTATTAAGCCGACTTCTGGGTTCTTCGTCAGTAGCTCACTCCTTGGATCCAGCACTTCTTTTTTGAAACACAATTACTTTTCAAGAGCCACTATTGTTTGCTCGTTGGGATATAATTCAGAAAGCATTTACTTTAATTTTTCTGTCAGCTTTCTTTGTTCTTCTTCACTCTTTCTTTTCAGCTCTCTCGGATGCTCAAGATTAGTTTTATAGCTTTTTGGTGAAGGTAACCAACACTTTGTCATGTTCTGGGCTCTCTCCCAAATCTATACAGACTGTCAATTGGAAACAGCCAAGCATCCGATGTTTGCTCACTCACTGATATCCTCTATTAGCTGGGAATCAGCGTTGCCTACGCTTTTAATAAACCGCACCATGTTTCCGACTAAAATTGTACAGCAAGAGATTAATTTGTACCATCTGAACAGCAGGTTGAAAATTTGCCATAAAACACGAAAATTTTCGACAAACTAAAACTTGAACAGATATTCGAGAGGAGCAAGTAGAAATAATATGTACCAAAAAATTTGTATCGTCCCAAAAAATTTCCAGATGTACGGCGTTGCACCAAGACCTCTAAGTTGTACCAAAAGCGGTGCAATTGTACCTAGTTGGCAACGCTACTGGAAATCCTTTCAGACACTGAAAAGCCTCTCTTTCAAAACTATCTGAGCTGTGAAGAATAATTAGTTTGTTCCTAATCATTACTACTAAGTTGGACTTTTTTCCACCTTCAATTACCCTGTTCAATCTTTTGTCGACCCTATTCCGCTCTGAGGGAAACCCGCCAATCTGCACTAGTTTACACTCGTCTAAAAAGAAGTCAGTTTTTAAGCATATAGGAAGCTTTTGAGCTGTTTAAACTTTTTTTTTTAAACAGTAGGCTTCAAATAGCCTTTGGCATTAATTGCACAATGGAATACAGCATTTTATTTAGAATTACAGCTTCCCGGATTTAAAAAAAATTGATAGTCTATACCCAGTCATGAACAAAGAAATGTTTTTGGGGAGGGGCGACCTCATTTTTAAGAGGGGGCAAATATTCAAAAACAACACAAGATTATTCGTAGATTATTAGAAAAAAAAGCAGTTACAGGAAAATCGCAGAAGTTCCAATATTTCTGGGGGAGGATTTATGGGCTTACCCTGTCCCCCTCCAACCAACATTAATACCTGTTCTTGCTTTATAAAGTTTCCTTTTTCTAGAAAAGAAAGAGTAATCAAAATAGATTTCGGGATCAAAATTGGACTAGATTGCTACTTAAGAATTTTCACTGTTTCTCATTAGATCTGTGATAAATTATTCAAGGAAATTATCAGCTTGGCTGGTAGAATGGAACTAAATTTCATTCATTCCTTCCTTCGCTGTGAAAAAAAAGTTCAAGTTGATTACTTTATTTTGACTAGCTTGTCTTTTTTATCAACATTTTCTTCATAGAATAGCCCTATTTTATAGTTTGTCAGCGGGTCAATAAGCTAGCCAACCTAACTGACGCAAGCTTTTCATTAGATAAAAAAAGACCCGGAATTCCTACTTAAAACAGATATTCAATTTCACCCAGCCAAAGGACTATAGACACGTCCCATTTCAATTAGCCAAAGCTATACTTCTGCAAACAAAATTAATGATAGTTAAAGTGTAAACGAGACAAAAGACCTGTTTTTATTAAGAAACTATCACACAATTTTATTCCCCGTTGTTTCTAATTAACCAAGCTTTTTGGGGGAAATTAAGGTTAAGTAGAGAGGATGTTCTAATAATTCCAAACAGATATTGACTAGATTGGACAGGTGAGGAATGAGACTTTAATAGAACAAATAAAATTCTAAGTAAAACACGCAACACAAGAACTGCATTAACCAAAAAAAGAAAAAACTTGGGAGGTATTATACTAGTTGTTTAGAAGAATTCCACAAATGAGTTATTCATGATGGACTAATGGGGTGCAGCTAAGGGGGAGGGAGAGCCCCCCCCCCCAAAAAAAAATCCAATCTTTGGCGTCTTAATTTAGCTTGTGTGTCCGCATTTGTCGGCTCAATGGACGATTTTGTCGGCACATTCTTTATTCCCCTCCCAGCCCCTAACTCAAAACTCTAGCCTCTCCTTTGACTATACACAGTCTAAAAACTTGAAAAAATATTGATTCATCCTAATTAAAGTAATTTAAATATTTATTTCATTTAACAACCCCCTCTTATTAGCGTCGATGACCAAAACGTTTAAGTAGAGGGTCTTAATTCATTTTTAGACTAAGTGGTTATTCTAACCGACTTGTCTTGCCAACGTAAGCATTTGTTAAAAATATGTAACACTGCAGCAAAATTGATAAAACCGCGGAAAACATCAGCACATCACAGGACAATTTAAAGGTTTTAATTTCCACCTACTGGTCAAAAACATTGGATTTTTTGGAGGGGTTGGGCGTGTCACGAGTTTTAAAATGTGCCTTAAAAACTTTTTAAGGTTTATCTGTTTTCCTCGTGTTTCAATTTTGTAAAAAAAAAATCCGCATCTCCTATACCTTGGACCTTAGATCCGCCTGTGCCGCCAGAGGCACCCAGGGCATCCACGAGACTTCGCCAACCTTTTCTAAATTGGGAAGCTGCATATATATTTATATATATATATATATATATATATATATATATATATATATATATATATAATATATATATATATATATATATATATATATATATATATATATTCCCAATCGGGTTGAAGAGAAGCATGAATACTACGCAAATCAGACTGGTATGTTCGTTGCAAAGTGTTCCGAGGTCTTCCCCATCTTCGACTTCCGTTTGGGTGCCAATGTAAAGTGGCTTTTGGGATCTGAGTGTCCTGCATTTGGAGAAAATGGCTCAAGTATCTCCACCTCCGAGTTCTAATGATATCAGTCACCAGAGGCTGGTTGGCAAGTTTGTAGATTTTTTCATGTGTGATTCTGTCTGACCCATGAATATTTAAAATTCTTTGAAGACAATTATTCTCGAATGCAAGGATTCTCTTCTCCTGTTGTTGGTTCAAACTCCAGGTTTCGGCTGCGTAACGGATGACCGGGATGACGTTGCTGTTGAACAGGCGTAACTTAAGCCGGTTCGAGTAATTTTTCAACTTCCATATGTGCTTGAGCCTATTGAAATCGGTTTTCGCCCGACCTATTCTGTTCATTATTTCTTTGGATGTTGATCACATATTCTCCACTATGCTTCCAAGGTACCTGAATTCCACGACCTGTTCGATTTCCTCCTTTCCACATCTGATATGAAGTGGTCGCCATTGTTTTGGTTTTGCTCGAATTTATTCTTTGGCCAAGTTGGCTTGCTTTTTCACTGAGCCTGCTTAGAAGCTCTTGCAGACGTTGCTTGCATGACTGTAGCATTGTAATGTCATCTGCAAAGTCTAGGTCACCAACTGTCACTTCAGCAGGAAGTTTGATACTATCAGTCGCGGAGTTGCGGAGAATGAAGTCGATGATTATCACGAAAAGTAACGGCAAAAATACACGTCCTTGTTTGACGCCAGATAGAATTCGAAAGCATTGGATTTGGCCTTCGGGTATCTTGATGCAGCACTCGCTGTCCTCATAAAGAGCTATGATAATTAAGATTATTTTACTTGGGATCCCGTAATAAAGAAGGATCTTCCACGAACTTGCCCGATCTACAGAGTCGAAGGCCTTTTCAAAGTCTATAAAAATCATGTAAAGCTTTGAGCACAATTCCCGACTTTCTTTAGTGAGGACTCGCAAAGTAAAAATAAGATCGGCACAAGAACGGTTCGGGCGGAACCAGTATTGTTCGTCCCATAGGTGCTTTTTGAGTTCATTTTGGACCTCTTCAGAATGACATGACATAGTAGTTTACCGGGGACCGAAAGCAGGCTTATTCCTCTCCAGTTTCCTGGGACAGTGGCATAACCAACAGCTCGTTTTTTTTTTCAGTTTCAGATCCAAATTTAAGGAATAACTTATATGGTTTAGCATTATTAAATACATATCAAGTGAACAGACTGCATTTAGTGGAATGACTGAAGTTAAAGTAAATGGAAGTAGGACTAAGGTTAGCCAGCGTTGTTATTTGTGGTGGAGAAAATCTAACTGGATCAAGACTCTGGCCTCAAAGCCCCATTGCCTCCATACCCCAGGCGGCTGAACTTGCGGAGTCATACTAATGACCCACGCCCCCTGGCATGTAAAGGGGATCACTGGTGTAACTCAGCAAGTGTTATTTTGATGCAATTTTACAGATTTTTACCGAATGTTGGTAAGACAAGTTGGATAGAATGATCAGTTAGTCGGGAAAATCAATACCTCCCCCCCCCCACCCCCTCAGACATTTGGTTATTGACGCTACTGAGAGTGGCATGTTAAACGAAATAGGTATCATAAATTCACTGTATTAGGATGAGCCAACAGTGTTACGTGAAATAGTAAAAGCAGCCATTCTTCATATCACTCGAGAAAAAAAAAAGAAATAAATTAAATGGGGATATTAACCAACAAATATTTTTGATAGACCAATAGCTCTAGTAGGTTTTTCTTTTCTCGAACATATAAGCACCAAAAATCAAAGTTGAGAGCAGGACAGACATTGCGTTTTTTTCGTTTTTTTTTTTTTACCTTAGAAACTCTTGTATTCTCACTACCACAGGTGCATTTTATACAGTTTTTCAAATTATAAAGTTTTCTAAATTAAAGCTCTCTGTAGGCGTTGCCTAAGCTGACTTTTTTGAAGTTTATGAGCTGATATCATAGTAAAAACCTGTATTTTTTTTACACAATTTGTGCAAGTTCTTACTAAAAATGTCTAAGCTTATGTTATCTCATTTGACATAAATAATAATCACCAGGCCAATAAAGATTTTAATTTCTTCCACGCTTAGAAAATTAAAATATTTGCCAAGAAAACGCCTGAGTTTCTGTGACAAAATCGTCACAAAAATCAGGTAGTCTCTATCTAATGAAAGACAACAAAAAACAAGCCTCTATATTATAATCATAGATGTAGGTACAAATGGTTCACCATAAAACCAAAACCCTGTTCCTTTCTTAATTAAAAAAAAAAAAAATAAATAAACATACACTCGTGATCTTTCTTCTGGCAAAAAATACCAAATTCCACATTTTTGCAGATAGGAGCTTGAAACATCTACAATAGGGTTTTCTATTACGCCGAATATGATGGTTTAATTTTCAATAAGATTCTATCACTGTTAGAGGGCGTTTCCCCCTTTTTTCCAAAATAAGGCAAATTTTCTACGGCTTGTAAATTTTGAAGAGTAAGACTAAACTTGACGAAACTTATAAATTTAAAGTCAGCATAAAAATCCGATTCTTTTGATGTATCTATTGGTATCCAAAATTCCGATTTTCTAGAGTTTCGGTTACTATTGAGACGAGTCGCTCTTAGCTCGTTTACCACGAACTGTTTAATATCACACGTAGACTCTTAAAATGATGGACGACAACGCAGTTGTTTAATCGTCTGGGAAACTTCAAAGTTTGGTTAACGGTTAACTATAACTTGTCTTAACTAAGGGGTAGCCTAATAGCTTGCACTAAAAGAAAAGGTATCAACAGAAAAAGCAAGTTCAATTGCAAGCATCAATTGTTGCTTCATGCATTTCCAAGAACAAAGAGAGTGTCAGTTTATTAAAAGACTTCTTTATTCATTTTTTTTATTTAAGAGTAGTCTTTCCTCTCCGCTAGGTACGTTATTCGTATACTTACTGGATCGTCACAAGTTTCATCAAGAACTTCAAAAGCGGCTTTTTTAATTTGGTATGATCGATCATCCAGTCTATTTATTAAGTGACCAACTGCCCATGAGGGAAACGTTGATTTTCCCAATCCACCGTATTTTCTCCAAGCTCGTAAATAAGTTCGAAGGAGTTGTACAGCATAATTTCGAGCTTGCTCTGATCCAAACGATATAACCCTATTGAAAATACTCCTAAAATTGGATAAACACTTAAGAAAATTTTCCTATTTACATTCCATTAAATGCTAGGAGTAACTTAAGAGGTAAGTAAAAAAAATAAACAAGACGAGGGGAAAAGACGAACAAAAGAAATTGCTGCATTACACTGTGTCAGGTTTTGGCGACGACAATAGGTCAAATGAGATACTGGAACGGTTTAAGAAATTCCTTATACCAGTTAAATAATTTGATAAGCCACACTGACTCTGCATTTAAAATATAAATGAATTAAAAAAAAAGACTTTACCAGTAAATTGTCTAATGAGGACTACAAAAAAAGACAACTTTTATTGTCTTTATTATAAAATATACTTGTGTTTTTTTTTTTGTCTGTTTCTTCAATTATTTCTACTGATACCAGTGATGATATTTAAAAAGGAACATTTCCAAAAGAATGCATGATTTTTCTATTTAGGGGCATATACAGAGGACAGACACAGCATTTCCTCGCAAATTTGAGTGCTTAAGTACAAAATTTTGAAATATTCTAATTTTCAGTTTAGTGGTATTTTGTGGTTAATTTATTTTTTACTGCCTGAAAAAATAGGATTCGAATTAAAATACAACTTTCTTTCAAAATAAAATAATCGCGGTCATGCTATTGCATCCTTGTTCCCATAATGACTGGACGTAGCTCTAGACTCTATACAAAACGTCGCTGATTTTTTTTTTTTTTTTTTTTTTTTTTTTTTTTTTTTTTTTTTAAATAAACAGTATTTGCTGTTATGAACCAATTAATGATGAGAAATAAGAACAGAAAAATTATAAAAACCGACAAATTAGCCAATTTTTGAATATAGGCTAGGGCAATGACCCTAAGACATAATGATATTCATTCCTGGAAGTCTCAGCCATTTTAATCCTTTGAATGTCATAATGACAAAAGACCGTTGAAATATATAAAATACATTCTGCAAAAATAAAAATATATTTGAAAAATATATAGATATAACACATTATATTTCAAAATATATTTTGTTTTCAGTTAAGTGCAAATTGCAATTTAGACTTTGAAGAGGGGCGATAGCCTTACTCATATTTGTGGTAATATCTGCTCGATTTTAGTTTGACTTAATTACCGATTTTAATTTTTGTTCGTTTTAGGATTTATATATTCATCCATAGCAGTCGATGTCTTTTATCTTTCTGTTCGATAAGAAGGTTCGATACGATCATATCGCAAATTTTGACCTCTTTCATGAGATATACCATTTAAAACGTTTAGAGGGGTTAACAATTTATTTTTTAATGCACACACTAAAAGAAATAATTTGGATTAAAAGCATAAGACAATTTAGAGACTTGAAATAACATTCAGCTGTTAGTCTGTGGTCATCTTTGACGCCGAGGGGCTTGGAACTTTTCTAGTTGGTGCACCTATTCTTGGTCTCTGATATGAATTTTAGGGTAATACAAATGTTTTGTCAGCAATTATTTATTTCTAGATTTATCTATGTTTATAATACATTACGCAGGGTTTTTAAAAAGAACATCATAATAACGTAGTTTCACAATTATCATGACTGTTTTAGATTTTAATTAACTAGTAAAGAACGAACTCTAACCCATAGAAACCAAAAATTCAAAAACGCATTTAAGAACAAAAGCTGTCAAATGAAGAAGAATTGCCATTAGAAAGTGATTCAAGAATGGGAACTATTATTTTGATCATTATTAATAAAAGTTCATTCCGAAAACAAAGCAGTGGAAGTTTCGATTATAGTAAAGACTTTTGCAGCAATATGATTTTAAAAGGTTAGGGATTGATACATAGTAATATTGTTCTCTAGACAGATATAAATAGAAGCAACTCAAACAGGTTTGAGTTGTCAGAGAATTGTTTGAGTTGGTTTTAGGTCAAACAGGTGAGGGAATTGTCAAGTGAGAGGGAATTGTCTAAAAAGAAGGATCCCAAAACATGTTCCCTCCTCGACGAACATGGCAAATAGACACAATCCACAGACGGAATTCGCACTAAATGGAAAGAACACTTTGGAAATAAACTAAATTCAGCCGTCCTTCGTGACCCAACAGTACTATCTAGTTTTCCCGTAACCACTACGGACCCAAGCCCACCCCCTCTCTACTCGGAAATAGAAGCTGTCATCAGAGATCTTAAAACGAAAAAACCTTGCAGCACTGATGCAATACAACCGGGACTTCTGAATGTCGGCTGCGATCCCTTCGTGGACCTAAATCACTAGAGCTGCCTGGGAATTATGTCACTTCACCTTACCATGGTGTAAAGTCACGATAGTTCCTCTTCATAAGAAAGGTTCTAAAGCAGTCTACGACAACTATCGACGAATCAGTCTTATAAGCAATGCCGAAAACTCTGACAAAAGCCATGCTTAAAAGCATCAGAGCAATATGATCAGCTGTTATCCCAGAATACCAGGCAGGCTTCCGATCAAACAGGTCGACGGTTGATCAGATTTACACAGTTTTTTAGATCATGGAAAAATATCTAGAACTAGACCGGATAATCTACCACTCTTCAGAGACTTCAAAAAGCGTTCGACCTCATCTGGAGAGAAGGTCTATGGTATTATTTTTCAGTTTGGCATCCCACCCAACTTGGTTTCCTTAATTAGAGACATATATAAAAAATTCAGAAGCCGTATTATGACTGGAGGACTTACCGAAAGCTTTGAAACGACAACCGATGTTCTGCAAGGCTGCCTGCTATAACCAGACCTCTTCAATCTCTTTCTAACTGTATTTCCTTTCACTCACGGATGGCTCGACTGGTGCCCTCGTAGGAGGAGTAGTGATAGACAAACTAGCTTACGCAGATGATATAGAGCTAATTGCTGAGTACATCCATGATCGCCAATCCCAGATTTACATCGTTCAAACGGCCATCAACCTTTTTGGGATCTCCATCAACACCTCAAAAACGAAAGCCAAACGCTACCCACTTAAACCCAATTCCCCGGAAAATCCCGGCCTCCGCTACTAAAATTGAAAAGATAATTTGTGGAGTTGACGATGTGATAACTTGAAAATCGGATGGCTAGAGTTGAAGCCAAGCTTGATGATGCAGACCAAGAGTCGAGACTGGATACGCTCAATGGTGTCAAGCAACCTTCCGGTGTTGAAGTAACAGATGCAACAATGAATATTATACGCAATAAGATGGCGTTCTCAAGTCTTGCTGATAGTAATGTTATATCTTTGCATAGGTTTCAGCTGAACTCTGATGATAGCCGCTGATAAAATTGCTCCAGTTTTAGTGAAGTTCAAAAACCGCAACACAGCAGAGAAAGTTCTGCTTGCAAAAAAAAAACTTGTGAACACGAAGATTTTTGTGGCTGAGAACCTAACAAAGAAAAAACGAAAATTTGTTGAATGCTGCAAGGGAAAAATACGGCAATAAGTTTGTGAGGTCAAACCAAGGTCGGATTTATGTCCGTCCGGAGAATGCAACTTCTGCTCGTAGACTTTCGTCTCTGAATAACATATTCGATCGTGATTGAGTGTCCTATTTTTTTGTATTTTAATTTTGAGTTTTGTTATGTGTTCACTTATTCTTATTATTATTATTATTCAATTATTCCTATTTCCTTTTTTTACAGTTTATATATGGGTTTTATCTCTAATGAAGAAAATAAGATCGTGGCTTTTTATTTTACTTTTTTTATGGTTGGCCTACTCCCAATACCTCAGTTAGAGTTGCTTGAAAAAAATTCGCTGTCAGTTGACGATGTTTTATCACATCAGATAGGTCTCCATTTTCAAGATCGAGTTGATGAGTGCACAAAGCCACTCCGTCCAAGCCGTTACGTTCGTTTTGAAGAGTTTGGTCAAATTAAAAAAGAGATCAATAGTTTGTGTGTTGCTCAATGGAACAGCCACATAACGTCGGCTTTTGAAGAAATAGTTCAGTTTTCAAGCAATGTTGATAGTATGATTGATGTTTTTGGAATTTGTGAATCATTTTTTAGTATGAGTAGTCTTCTTTCTTCCTACTCTTTTCCAGGTTACCAACTAATATCAAATTCGCGACAATCAATGGGGCGCGGGGGACTTGCATTTTTAGTGAGAGAGAGATTGAATTTTAAGGAAAGGGAGGACCTTTATTTATGGAATGAAGGTAAGATAGAATTTTTTTTCTATTGAGATTGAAATTGAAAAAGGTAAACCGTTAATTGTTTGCCTGGTTTATAGACTCCCCAGTGCTCATCCGGATGTATTTTTTTCAGGAGTTTGATCAGTTTTTGAGTAGGATCCAGTCTAGTCGATCAGAGTGCGTTTTAATTTAGAATTTTTTAATCTTGCGTTATCTTATGATTTGTACTCAGTGAATCTGATTCCTCCCGTATCACTGCTCAGTCGGCAACAATAATTGATAACATATTTGTTTCTTCAAATCTATTGAGACAAGCATTCTGTGATGTTCTTCTTCAACCTGCTTCTGCACACCTCCCGATTATTTGTATGATAAATAGTATTAAAACTTCGGCTAAAAACCTAAGTAAGAGAGTTTATAGAGATATGAGAGATGATAACTTGAGAAAGCTGAAGGAGCAAGTTAGTACTATAGGATAGCATAGGATGAAGTTACGAAGAGCAAAATGCAACCACAACGTTCTACAGGTTTAAGAATATTCTCTTACCGGTATATGAGGCGTCTTGTCCTCTGAAAAAAAAATGAGGAAAAAGAGAAATAATCCAAGAAAGTCATGGGTGACGACAGAATTGCTATAAATGATGGAAATGCAAAACCAGCCTTTTGAAGAACATTTACAGAGCCCGGAAAATGTGAGTTTGTTTGAAGAATTTAAGCGAGTGAGAAACAAAGTTAACCATACACGTCGCAGTTAGAAAAAAGTATATTATGCTTTTGCTTTTGATGGTAAGTGGTGATGCAAAAGGGACCTGAGACTAATAAATGAGATTTTTAAAAGGGACGACTAATGATAATGATAGAGTAAAGAGTCTGTTGGTGAATTGAAGTGAAATCAATGGTAAACGGGAAATGGTAGATGAATTTGGAAAATATTTTACGAACGCTGACTCAAGTATTAAGGAAGAAGTAGCTAAAAAGTCTTAACGACATCGGGAAAAGTCCTTTATTGATAATCTAGGTGAAGGGCGCAGTTTTTCGTTCGAGAAGTGCGCAGCAAAGGAGATCGAGAGCATAATTAAAGGACTGAAGTCCAACTCGGCCGGAATAGATGGGCTTAATCTTAATCCTGTAAATGCTATCCTAGTTTATATATTTCCTCGTCTACTTCATTTGATAAATCTATCAGTCCAGACCGGTGAATTCCCTAGTGGTCTTAAACCGGCGAAGGTAATACCATTGTATAAAGAAGGCAACAAACAAGAACTATCGAATTGGCGACCGATTTCGTTATTGCCTATTTTTTCTAAAATCTATGAAAAGATAATTCACAGGAGAGTTTATGAATTTTTGGATAAACTAGGAATTTTGTGTGAAACCCAATTCGGATTCCGCAATAAAAATTCTACTAGCCATGCTGTTCACCATCTTCTGGATGTAGTCAATGGAGCTCTAGAAAAAGGTCTAATTCCTTTAACGATCTTTGTCAACTTCAAAAAAGCTTTCGCCACTGTGGATGTTGAGTTGTTGCTGTGTCACCTGTCTAGTCCAGGGATAAAAGATGTTTGCTTGGATTGGTTTAAATCATATTTGCATGGTAGGTCAACTAACGTAATGTTAGGTGACATCGTTAGTGGAGTCTACTCTGTAAAATGTGGAGTTCCACAGGGCTCAGTCATGGGTCCGTTACTCTTTCTCGTATATGTCGATACTCTGAGGTTCTACATTCATGAAGCAACTGTAACAGCACTTGCAGATGATACTATTTTAACGATTTCTGCATGGTCACTGGAAGAACTAGTGGATAAAGCAAACCGAAGGCTGGAAAACCTTTTAGTTTACCTCCTTGAGTTACCTTGCTGTTAATACTTCTAAGACAAATTATATGATTTTTAGTTGGATAGGAAAAATTGTAAATAGTGCTGCTATAGTATTTGAAAATTTGACGCTTTCACAGGTTTTTTGAAAATAAATATTTGGGATTGTATGTTGATAACGATTTTGGTTAGAAAAATCACATAAACATGATATCGTCTAAACTTGCACGCGTTCTTGGAGTGATGCGGCGTTTGAAACACGTGTTACTTTTAACTGTTTTAAGAAATGTATATCATACTTTTTTTCATCCTTTTATTGTTTAGGGTTGCTGTATTTATGCATCTAATTTTTCTTCAAATATTAAAAGACTGCATATTCTTCAGAATAAGCGGCTTCAAGTACTGAATTTATTCAGTATGAGCACACGCGTGAATGTTTTATGAGTTTTAGAATTTTAAATGTTCATCAAATCAGGGACCATCAGGCGGGAGTGTTTACTTACCAAGTGCTTAATAGACTATCTCCAGAATATTTTTGAGATTTTCTTTAAGTTTAATTCAGATTATCATCAGCATAGAACTAGAGGTCGTGGAAGCTTAGTCTCAGAAGTAAGGAGTACGAGTCGATCTTGTTTTGTAATTAGAAATTATGTAGTTAATTTGTGGAACGGTTTCCCGGAGAGCATTAGAGGCAGAAAACCAGTTCCAGTTTAAAATTAGATTTAAAAAAGTTTTTGCTGGGTGGGAATTGAGTATATTTGATTGTTGTTTTTTATATTTTTTATTTTTTGGGGGTTTGTTTCGTGGGTATTTTTTTTTATTCGGGAGAGTTGAATAGTATTGAAAGGTAAGAAAAGAGTAGGAAGAGTGAATGGGTTTAGTTTATGATGAGAGATTGTGTGACGCTGCTCAAGCCACAAATGGCTTAAAAGCATCACACGTTCCTACAGTTTTCTACGTTTGGTTGATGATGTTATTTAAAAAATGTTGGTAAGTGCCAGATAAGTATGATGTAATTTTTAGTTGAAAATAAAATCCATCTCATCTCATCCTGCAACAATTTTGATGGCGATGCCGGAAAAAGGGTTTCTGCAGCACTTCACATTACCTAGACAAATTATGGCTAGTTTCTTATCGTTCTAGGTTGGAATTATTACTTGAATTTATTTCTATCCATTTCAGGTTTTGATATGACTCTTTACTTTTTTTTGAAAAAAGATTTTTTCGCCAAAACGTTTTATTTTCTTAATTAACGAAAAATGTATTTGAGTTGATCAAACATCATTCTATACCACATGATCATACAAACATTTTAGTCAACACATTCCTTCACGCCTGTTCTGGACAAAACAGACACATAAACGAGAATTAGCCAATGAATAAAGGCCATTTCGTTTGTGTCAAACTTTTATCATTTCTGATAAAACATGTGAGGCTAAATTTTCCAGTTATAATGTTGAGTTAAGGGGGGAGGGTTGATTTGAATAGTAATTGATCTATATCAGGAAGGGTTAAATAAAATTAAAGCGGACGATTTCAGGGAGGCTGAGTTGAATAGTAGTGAAGTAAATGGAGTTGGTTTTCATGGAAGTTTAACTGAATAATTAAGGTCAACTCACGCAATAGCCTAAATGGAGTTGAATTGATTGGGAGTTTAGCCAAACGAGAGTAGAAATTCAATGAATTTTTAGTTTAATGAAGGTTCAGATAGATGGAGTTAATTTGAAGGGCTTAAGTTTACTGAGGTTGTGCTGCAAGAGAGTTGAACTAAACGGGAGTGGAATTGAATGGGGTTGAGTTAAAAGCAAGTTTTGTAACATAGGGTTGAATTGAATACGGGTAGGGTTGAATAAGATTTACAATAAATGGGGTCAATGGAGTTGAATGGAGCGTATCTGAATGGAATCGAGTTGCAATGGAGCCAGATATAAAAATACTTGACAGAATTTGGAATTTGAATTACCCGCATAAAAGTTTTTAAGGAAAGCCATACCTTGGAAAGCCATCCAATGTAAAATTTAACGTTGAAAGAATGAGCTTTGTATAACATTCATGCGATAAAGTAGTGACGAGTCGTAGCAAGCTAGAATAAGAAGAAAAAACGTAACAATAACATACTGTTATATTCACTAAAGTGCTGGTTAAAACCGCACTAAATAATATGCTGCGAAAATAAGCAGGGGTAGTATCCAGTTAAGGGTAGTATTGTCTTTTTTTATGCGAGTTCTTTTTTGTTTTTAAACCAACTAGGGAGATTCTTTTATTTTAAACTGAGCAAAAACAGGTTAGATTTTTATTTTTTCGCGCTTTCTTCACGTTTCAATGTGGATCCAAAAGAGTTAAATTTCCACTAGGTTCAGATTTATTCATTCTTTTTTCAAAATCAAAGTTTCGAGACCAGACATGAGACTTATTTAATGGTCGACTTAATTACATTAAAAAATGAGAACAGAATACGCCTTTTTTATACTTAAAAATTTTTTGATTGCATTTTTAACTGCTGTTTTGTTTTTCATATCTTCACTAATTCATTAAATATACTAGCGACAGAGGACCTTGCGTATGTTCTACCATTACAAATACCAATCTTGGACTCAATAAATAAAAACTAAAGAATTAAGTACTTTCCTTGGCAACCAGATTACTTTTTCTAGCTAGAGAAAAGGAGAGGGGAGACAGGGGGGGGGGGACTTTAACATAATTTAAATAACTGACCCATGTGACTTATCAACACTGATCTAGTGAGATGATTAACTGCTTTTCAAGAAATAATAGCTAAAATTCATACGAAACAGGTAAGAGTAGTTTTTGGATCAAATGAACTTATTTTTTAGGGCAATATTAAAATATTTATTTTAGAGCAAAAACAATCTCTTTGTCCCTAATTCTTTGCATTGACTATAGTACTATTCTTTTAGTGTACAGTGTCATAACAATCGAGCAGTTGCTATCTTTTTAGTCTTTATTTTTCGGGGAGGGAGTTGGGGGAAAAATTCACGCACATAACCTATGAACTAAAAACAAGGTAGAGAGAATCTTTTTTTGGGGGGGGGGGAATCACGAGATTTCCAGGAGCTAAAGACTGTTCAGGAATTCCACAACTCACAATGACAATTTACGCAGAAACTACCCGAGAGCAGGGGTTGGGGGATTGGTCCCCCGCCCTCTTAGATGTAGCTTTAATTGCCTGAATTTACGATTGATAAGGCACTAAAACTTTATTCCTCTTTTTCCTTAAAATTTACTTCTTTTTTAGAGGCTACAGGGCGTTACAGAGGTTTTACCAAGGAGGTTTACAGAGAGCTACGATACGGCTTTTACAAGGAGGCTATGAGAGCTACGATAGGGGCTGTGAGGTTTTTCAGAGGCCACGCCCACTAGATATATGTACATTTTTCACGGTTAGGAATTAATAGATCAGCCATAAATGGTTAACTGCCCAAATGTATCGAATGTTAGTAGCTGAGAAACCACAAGATATATCTTCTTGAAATTGTGATAATACAGTCTATAGCATTATTTCTCATATAGTCTAGTGCCCTCTCTGACAACATATCTTTCACTGAAACAATATTACGCTTATTAGTTGCTTACTAGCCTTAACTTAACAGCCAAGCTTCTGACTGACCACCATTAATTACAAATGAAGAAAGATCAAACGCAAAACTACCGCAAAGGGAAACCAGCAAAAAAGTTGAAAGAGCTTTGGGCAGAACTGTGTCAGAAAACCTCTTTGGCACAAGTTTTATATTACAGGAGATAAGTTGAATTTTGGGAAGATCAAAAATAAATCCCTTTCTTTCTTTCTGAATCTTTTATATATCAGTATAATGTATTCTATCATAAATTACTTGTAATAAAAAGAAAGAAAACTGTCGGTCAACGACAGAAACTACTCAATTATTAAGAGAAGGCCAGACTGGCCCCAAAAAAACTTTCCTGGAGACGGTCTTGCTTATAATTTTAAACTTCGCTTAAACTTTTGTTTGTATTTACTTTCAAAAGAAGGGCAACATAATCATGCCACTTTTAATTTAGAAGTAACTCCAGATCCATCTCTAATACCCGATTTGATGAAATGAATATTTGACAACATAACCATCAAAACGATCTACTATTCTACATCATCCAAACTTCTGCACACATAATCCAAAATTCTTCAAGTTCTTTAAAAATACTTCTCATTCAAATTCGACGGCCCTTGTGTTTGAGCAGTATTTCTTAAAGAATTGTAACAAAAAGTAAGATTTTAACATAAAGAGTTAGGGTTGAGGAAGGGGCAACCCCCTCCCCATTCCTTGGGAATAATTTATGTGCTTTTTTAATTTTTAATGTTGCTTCTTAATTTCAGCTGGACGAAACTTGTTTTTTTTTATATTTAGTTTCTGACCATTTTTCAAATAATACCAGGAAATCTCTTTCCCTAACCGTCCCCCAATGTAAAATTTCCCCTGAAAAACTCCCCCAAAATATTCTCCCCGAGCAAAATTCACCCCCCCCCCCCGAAAAAAATAAATTTCGTATATTTCCCAATAACGAAAACTACGTGTGAACAACGGGCAAATTTTGTAATTTACGTCCCTTTCCACAGGGGCCTTGTCATCCCCAAAGGCATAGTTATTGGACCTTTCAACTATGCTATATAAAATGGCTATCTCAAAATTTTGATCAGATGTCTTTGGTGGGAAAAGGGTCGTGGAAGGGGAAATTTTTACCCCCAATCGTTTTGATCACTTAAAAAGGGCCCTGCGGGTAGTGCCCTTTTTGCGGTAGGGCCTTTCTGATGGTGAGATTCCAATTAAGATACCTTGACTTTTTGGGGGTGTTTCTTCCATTTTTTTCGAATATCAGGTAAATTTTCTCTTACGCTTGTAGGTCTTGATGGGTAACATTAAACTTAATAATTTTTATACAGTAAAAACTCGTTTCGGATGCATTATTTTTACTGAATTACACACTTGTTTATTATACAGTTTTTATTTTATATATATACTTTTATTTTAGCCACAGTTTTTGTTTTACATTTTAAATTATGTTTAAATTTGTGCAGACAGTTTTTATTTTTCGAAAATTGTGACAACGATGCACAGTAAGTAAATAAGCACAAAAACCAAGAACATTAAAAAAATTTAATAATTTATATAAATAGTCAGGAAATAGTTGTCGGCACAAATTACAGTTAAACAACCTTCTTTTATGGGTTGGTTTATTAAGATTGGATTATCGAAAATAATAATCTATAACACTAATAATGACTCGGCATTATGAATACTATCACAGTAACCAATTTGTCAATAGCAGAGGTTTTCAAACTTTTTAAATTTAACTTTAAACTTTTGTGACATAGACTTATATGAGACAAAAACATATGTACCATCACAAAAGTTCGCCGTTAAAAATCAATGCATCCTAAATTGAGTGTTTATATCAAAGAATAAAACTGCTTAAAATTATATTATTGATTTTATGTTTTAAAAATAAAGTTTGAAACAAACAGTTAAAAGAGCATACTTTTTCATTTCCCTATTTTTATTTATTTTTTTTTTTTTTTTTTTTTTTCATAAAAATTGTACGGCTTAGATACTGTAACAAACAACAAATGGCAGACGTACAACAGTATGAAAATCCCTATTTTCAGGGGGCACCAACTCACGAAAACGTAGGGAGGGGGCAAAATTTATTCTTTAAATCTGGGAGGGGAGGGACATTTTGCTATTTTAATAATTTTTTCAATAAAACAACAAAACAAAACCTCCCGTGCCAACCCAAAATTGCCACCCTTTCTGATTTATAGTTTAGAAGCACATAAGTTATGAAGAAAATACATTAAAGAAAAAATCATATTTACTAACTAGAAAATTAAATATTATAAAGTCAAAGGAAAAAAACTTACTCTTGCAAAATACCAGAGAGTTCTAGGAGTTTTAGACCTCTAATGCTACTCGAAAATCGGCCAATTAATAAAAAGCAGTCACGACACGCTGAAGAGACCATTTTTGCTGGGCTGAACATACAGTCATGAGCTGAGATAGAGGTAAGTAGCACTCTTAATTGATCCCTTATATCTTCAATGAGCTCAACAGCGAAATGATCGGTTTCTCCCTTTAAAAGAATTAGACATACACAAATTACATAGGGAGTCTTGCAAGGAAATATTAAACAAGGATTCAAAGTCAAAATTCCGAATTCAAGTCAGAATTTGGATTGATTAACCACCTTAAATTAAGTGCACATTTTCTCATTACAAAACATTGCTTATACTTTCTGAAAAAAGAAGAATAAAAAATTGTTATATTCCTTTTATTCTGTCACTAATATCCTTTACTTCGCTAAATATGGTAGAATTTACGCCTGTGAAGACAACTAGATCATAATTCAAGCTCTAATAAAAAAAATATGCTGTGTCACATACTACACCAAGACAGGGTTATTCGAGGAAATGGAAGACAATTTCATACAATGGCTTGAATCTTAGGATTCAACCGATTCTGCCCTCCAAGAGGAAAATTTCAAAATGAATGGGACGCTTTAAGAAATAGGAACCACGGGGAGCGCTATTACATTCAGTGAAAACAGACATAGCCCCTCGAGACATAACAGGAGGTCTATAAGATATTCTGGACACACGCAGAGTTATCTCTTTAAAAGGGATCTTCATAAGCAATGTGATCTGTCTTATGAGTGGTTATGAGGAGAAACCATCCCTGACTTACCAGAGTATCAGCATCGAACCAAATCTGAGAAAGGCTAAGACTGATCTTCAGCCACCATGTGGTTAGTGTCAAGATTCGTCATTTGGTATAACTAGCGGGACAAGCATGGTCAAAGTCTTTTATAACGAAATTCTGTTTCCAGCAAGTGACTAATCTTAGAACTGATTCCGAGCACACACCCAGTATCCCCGACCTAATAAAGTGTCAAGCTCAAACCTGTTCTCAGATTATCGAAATTTATCGTAAGAGACCATGTGTTCAGCCTCAAGACTGATCAGATATGACACCCAATATCTCAGACCATAGCCCCTCAAATTTCCTTTCGTTGCGGCTACATCTAGCACAGAATATCTGCAAAATATTGATGCTATTCCTCTGCGTTTCATAAGTAAGTCAGACAACTTCGGTTGAAATCTAAAGAAAAGTACGAGACTAAATTGGAATCATCATGAAACACCTGGTCAGTACTGAAGAAGAAAAAGAGCCTTATGATTCTTGAGTTTCAAAAAGATAATTTAAACACGAGGAACTAATTACACCCAAAATGCATCAAAGGAGTTCTTTTGAAGTTTATGGTCCATTTGATTAAGTCTCCCTGACAATTATAAAGTAAAAGAGAAGAAATGTAAAACTTCATTACACCATTAAAGGGTATCAAGAACTTCAAGCACAATTAACTGCCGTAAATTAAAAAGCGAAGCAACAGTGTAAGAAATAACGACAGTATTCCAATGGTGGAAACAATCATCGTTTTTGCGTACGAACAGTTAGTACATCTATTAAATCGTTTGAAGAAGGCCTCCAGAAGAATTCTTTAGCTGGGAGGCCATTCCGCAGGGTATTACCTATTGACTTAACTAATTTAATAAATACTTGGCTACACTACAAATAACGATTGTCATTAATAGATTGAACCCCATTTAAAGGAGAAATAAATACTCCCTACGACTAAAGTTGCGTCTCTAAAATAGTAACGCAACATCCATATCCCTCTACGCTAGCAAGTGCTGAAAAGTGAACCAGCAGTTCCAAAAGAGAATTTTCTTATTCAAAACTATGCGCCTGAGAAGAATTCTAAATATATGCTGGCAACAAAGAGTCAGCAATTCTGAAATTCGTGGTAGAACGGGTCAGATTGTTATTACTGCTGTTCTAAAGAGAAAGAGGTAGACATATTTGAACATGTCCTTCGCTTGCAACAAAGCCGGCTTCCTCAGAGAGCTCATGATTAGATACCAGCTGACCGAGGAAGATGAGGTAGTCCAGAAAACTACTTACGTCAAATTTACGACCGAGAACCAAGGACGGCTAAGATATCCTCAGTACTAAAACTGAGAAGACGTCACTGCTCCGGGACAGCTTCGAGATGAGTGGAAAGGCTTATTCGACACCCAATGCGCCATCAATGGCTCTGGAAGATCTAAGGTAAGGGCACGCCATCCTATTTAACACATTATAAATTATTTGCCAATTACAGAAAAAGAGAATACGTTGGATACAAAACCGAAAGTTCTAATGAAACTTTTGAATTCACTAAAAGGCATTTAGTATATATATTTCCCAAAGCTGTGAGAGCGGTAAAACCATATATAACCATGAGAGTAGATAAATTGGAAAAAAAAAACTTTAGCACTAAAAAATTAACAATAGAACTGGAAAGAAATAACTTTATCCAAATTTATTACTTTAATTAAAGGCCATGAACTAAGGTATCCTGTAAGTCTTTCGGATTTAAGAAATTTACAGGATTTATATATCCCTTAATTACTGGAATATATTGGAATCCACTTTTATATTCCATATTGTGCAGCTGTATTGGCTTGGGCGGCTTGATACTTTAGTGAGTTTCAGTCTTAGTAGTAGCATTTATAGTTAACTTATTAACTTTTCTCCATGAACATCATCTACACATAAATCCCGTTAGCATATAGGTAGATTAACCACAGAGATAGTAAATATATATGGGAAGCCACCACTCGTATTTCTTAATTAACAGACTTTCAGCTCCAATTTCGCTTTCTACAACATCTTCAATTAGCTCTATTTCGTCTTCCCTGGTAACTAAGCATTTCAGCGATCAATAAAGTAAGATTCATAAATGGATTATAGCTTCTAAACAGACTATATATTATGATTTATATATTATGATAAAGCTAGTATTCTGTCTCGAAATCAATAAGAATTCCAAATAGGGATACGTCCTTTTATTAGACAGTGAAACGAAAATATAAATCAAAGACTCTATATATTTCGATGACACAGTCGGTCATCATCATCAGTAGAGTAACGTAGTATTCTGTCTATGTCGCAATTTTATGGCCAATCGATCATCCATTAAGCCAGCCCTAGATTAAGGATTATTTATCCTCTCTCTCAATATTACAGAGCCCGTCGGTCGAACAGTCCAGGCCAACAAATAAATTTTCAGCAGTAGTAGAGTTTAGTCTGCTTCATTCTTTGTTGCTCAGCAAAATTGCCCTTATTTATCCTTTTTCTATCCAAAAGGATCGTGTTTCAATAAGCCGGCTACCCATCCCCTTCCTTGCAGTCATTGGAGGCAAAATGATGGTTTCCATCCTTGCTATCTGCTAGAAAACGCGATTTGCTAGAAAATAGTATGTAGCTCTAAATATTACAATTATCATGATATTGGGAGCTTTTCTTTTACTTTGATGCAGGCCCAAAGCTAGAATCTTGATATAGAAAGAGGTGGCGAGGGAGAGATTCTACCTATATATAACATCTTTTTATAGTATTTATATAAAAAGAGAATTTTTAACTTTTTTTCACCCTTCGGGGAGCAGTTGACCTAACCGTATTAACCTTATGTAAACAGATCTAACCATACTCTAATCAATAATCTAGGTCAGCTCCATCAATTGACATGATTGAATCTCTGCCAAAAATACATGGTCATGACAGTCCCTTGACATGGATATTTTTGCAGCGACAGCAGTGGTGAGCCTCCCGTAAAATATGGCATAGTTTTTCTCCAACGAAACCATTTTCAAAAATTAAGGGATATTTCTTCATAATTATGCATGGTTTAGCCGGACTGATCGCTACAAAAATATCATAATATTAGCCCTCATTTTAACGCTAAGTTTATTCTGTACCAGAAAGTGATAGACTTAAAATGTTACTGATTTATATTTTTTTTTTTTTTTTTTTTTTTTTTTTTTTTTTAATGATTTACTTGCGAAAGGTGATTAAAAATAAGTCCATACGACAGATAGGAGCGAAAGAAAGAAAAATAAGCGACTGAGAACTACGTATGTCGAAAATAGAATCCTTGAACTAAGCAGCATATGTCTTTTGTTGGAGAAGCGTAATTAATTTCATACTCTAACATTAAACGTGACGTATATATTAAGTAAAAGAACTAACTGGAAGAACAAAATTGCCCTGTAAAAAAAAATTGTATAGATAATTAGAATAATTATCCAAAATAAAACAAATATTCTTCAGGAACCGCCAACGAATATCCTGAATCAGTTTCAATAAGTTGCCCAGCTTGATAATTTTAATGCCATATGTTGTAACTTGAAAACAGCACCGCAAAGCAAGTGGAGGGGAGTTGCCATCCCTGCTGGGGAGGATCTAGGCAAAGCTACCGATAGCACCACTATCTAGTAATGCAGGTTGAAACCTGGAACATTCGATTTTGCATCCCAAATTACAAGATACTAGCAAATTTTGCCAACCCTTCCCAATATAAGTACAGACATGAGTAAATTATTAACACAATTTGCTCTTCATGAGTATGTAGGGAGTAGAAATTGAAGTTATGAGTCATTTTCGGATGCAAACAATCACAGATAATCAACTATAATTGATAACTGTTTCTGGAATACACCCTATGCATATAATAAAATGTTAAAATCTTTCTTAATGGGAAAAGAGCCTTTTGTAAAAACTGATGGCTTACCTCTGGACAAGTCATAAGAAAATCCACAAGGAGACATCCGGCTGTTGTTGCCCAACGAGCCTTGTCAGTACCGTATTCGTACGAACAAAACTGATTCTTACTGGGTTTATAAAAAGTCACTAGATTGCGTATAAACTGCCGGTAGTAGGAATCCTCAAGCAGTCTAAATGAATCACTTGGCCACTGAAAAATTAAATAACAGCTACGACATTGAAATATTTAGGTACGATGCATAAAAACATAAAATCATAAAAATTAGCTTTAAACACACAGAGCAGAAACTCAAAAGATGTAGAAATCCTTCTAATCAGGATGATTTATTAGTTTTCAGTGGCAGGGATAAGCTTGGTCTCACCTTTCTATCACCTTTCCATCAAAACAAACTCATCCCTCCATAGAACAAAGTAATCCCTTCAAGAAAACAAACCTTCCACCAAAACAAAATCTTCCATGAAACAATTACCTGTCCATCAAAACCCCTCATTCCTCTTCAAAATAATCCCAACCGTTCATCAAAGCAAGCTCATCCCTCCATTAAAACAAGCTCATCCCTCCATTAAAACAAACTCATCCCTCCGTCAAAGTAAGCTCGTCCTTCAATTAATTCAAACTCATCCCTCCACCAAAACAAAATCTTTCATAAAAAAAAGTCACCTGTCCATCAAAACACACTCATTCTTCTTCAAAGAATCCCAAACGTCCATCAAAACAAGCTCATCCCTCCATTAAAACAAACTCATCCCTCCATCAAAATAAACTCATCCTTCAATCAATTCAAACTCATCCCTCCACTAAAACAAAATCTTCCATAAAAAAAAGTAAACAGTCCATCAAAAGACACTCATTCCTCTTCAAAAGAATCCCAACCATCCATCAAAACGAGCTCATCCCTCCATTAAAACAAACTCATCCCCCCATCAAAGTAAGCTCGTCCTTCAATTAATTCAAACTCATCCCTCCACCAAAATAAAATCTTCCATAAAAAAAGTAAACAGTCCATCAAAAGACACTCATTCCTCTTCAAAAGAATCCCAACCATCCATCAAAACGAGCTTATCCCTCCATTAAAACAAACTCATCCCTCCGTCAAAGTAAGCTCGTCCTTCAATTAATTAAAACTCATCCCTCCACCAAAACAAAATCTTCAATAAAAAAAAGTAACCTGTCCATCAAAACACACTCATTCCTCTTCAAAAGAATACCAAACGTCCATCAAAACAAGCTCATCCCTCCATTAAAACAAGCTCATCCCTCCATTAAAACAAACTCATCCCTCCGTCAAAGTAAGCTCGTCATTCAATTAATTAAAACTCATCCCTCCACAAAAAAAAAATCTTCCATAAAAAAAAGTCACCTGTCCATCAAAACACACTCATTCCTCTTCAAAAGAATCCCAAACGTCCATCAAAACAAGCTCATCCCTCCATTAAAACAAGCTCATCCCTCCATTAAAACAAACTCATCCCTCCATCAAAGTAAGCTTGTCCTTCAATTAATTCAAACTCATCCCTCCACAAAAACAAAATCTACCATAAAAAAAAGTCAACAGTCCATCAAAATACACTCATTCCTCTTCAAAAGAATCCCAAACGTCCATCAAAACAAGCTCATCCCTCCATTAAAACAAACTCATCCCTCCATCAAAATAAACTCATCCTTCAATCAATTCAAACTCATCCCTCCATTAAAACAAAATCTTCAATAAAAAAAAGTAAACAGTCCATCAAAAGACACTCATTCCTCTTCAAAAGAATCCCAACCATCCATCAAAACGAGCTCATCCCTCCATTAAAAGAAACTCATCCCTCCATAAAAAAAACTCATCCTTCAATCAATTCAAACTCATCCCTCCACTAAAACAAAATCTTCCATAAAAAAAGTAAACAGTCCATCAAAAGACACTCATTCCTCTTCAAAAGAATCCCAACCATCCATCAAAACGAGCTCATCGCTCCATTAAAAGAAACTCATCCCTCCATAAAAAAAATTCATCCTTCAATCAATTCAAACTCATCCCTCCACTAAAACAAAATCTTCCATAAAAAAAGTAAACAGTCCATCAAAAGACACTCATTCCTCTTCAAAAGAATCCCAACCATCCATCAAAACGAGCACAGCCCTCCATAAAAACAAACTCATCCCACCATCAAAGTAAGCTCGTCCTTCAATTAATTCAAACTCATCCCTCCACCAAAATAAAATCTTCCATAAAAAAAGTAAACAGTCCATCAAAAGACACTCATTCCTCTTCAAAAGAATCCCAACCATCCATCAAAACGAGCACATCCCTCCATTAAAACAAACTCATCCCTCCATCAAAGTAAGCTCGTCCTTCAATTAATTCAAACTCATCCCTCCACCAAAACAAAATCTTCCATAAAAAAAGTAAACAGTCCATCAAAAGACACTCATTCCTCTTCAAAAGAATCTCAACCATCCATCAAAACGAGCTCATCCCTCCATTAAAACAAACTCATCCCCCCATCAAAGTAAGCTCGTCCTTCAATTAATTCAAACTCATCCCTCCACCAAAATAAAATCTTCCATAAAAAAAGTAAACAGTCCATCAAAAGACACTCATTCCTCTTCAAAAGAATCCCAACCATCCATCAAAACGAGCCCATCCCTCCATTAAAACAAACTCATCCCTCCATCAAAGTAAGCTCATCCTTCAATAAATTCAAACTCATCCCTCCACTAAAACAAAATCTTCCATTAAAAAAGTAAACAGTCCATCAAAAGACACTCATTCCTCTTCAAAAGAATCTCAACCAACCATCAAAACGAGCTCAGCCCTCCATTAAAACAAACTCATCCCCCCATCAAATTAAGCTCGTCATTCAATAAATTCACACTCATCCCTCCACCAAAACAAAATCTACCATAAAAAAATTAAACAGTCCATCAAAAGACACTCATTCCTCTTCAAAAGAATCCCAACCATCCATCAAAACGAGCCCATCCCTCCATTAAAACAAACTCATCCCTCCATCAAAGTAAGCTCGTCCTTCAATTAATTCAAACTCATCCCTCCACCAAAATAAAATCTTCCATAAAAAAAGTAAACAGTCCATCAAAAGACACTCATTCCTCTTCAAAAGAATCCCAACCATCCATCAAAACGAGCTTATCCCTCCATTAAAACAAACTCATCCCTCCATCAAAGTAAGCTCGTCCTTCAATTAATTCAAACTCATCCCTCCACCAAAACAAAATCTTCCATAAAAAAAGTCACCTGTCCATCAAAATACACTCATTCCTCTTCAAAAGAATCCCAAACGTCCATCAAAACAAGCTCATCCCTCCATTAAAACAAACTCATCCCTCCATCAAAATAAACTCATCCTTCAATCAATTCAAACTCATCCCTCCATTAAAACAAAATCTTCCATAAAAAAAAGTAAACAGTCCATCAAAATACACTCATTCCTCTTCAAAAGAATCCCAACCATCCATCAAAACGAGCTCATCCCTCCATTAAAAGAAACTCATCCCTCCATAAAAAACACATCCTTCAATCAATTCAAACTCATCCCTCCACTAAAACAAAATCTTCCATAAAAAAAAGTAAACAGTCCATCAAAAGACACCCATTCCTCTTCAAAAAAATCCCAACCATCCATCAAAACGAGCTCATGCCTCCATTAAAAGAAACTCATCCCTCCATAAAAAAAACTCATCCTTCAATCAATTCAAACTCATCCCTCCATTAAAACAAAATCTTCCATAAAAAAAAGTAAACAGTCCATCAAAATACACTCATTCCTCTTCAAAAGAATCCCAACCATCAATCAAAACGAGCTCATCCCTCCATTAAAAGAAACTCATCCCTCCATAAAAAAACCTCATCCTTCAATCAATTCAAACTCATCCCTCCACTAAAAAAAAAGCTTCCTTAAAAAAAGTAAACAGTCCATCAAAAGACACTCATTCCTCTTCAAAAGAATCCCAACCATCCATCAAAACGAGCTCATCGCTCCATTAAAAGAAACTCATCCCTCCATAAAAAAAACTCATCCTTCAATCAATTCAAACTCATCCCTCCACTAAAACAAAATCTTCCATAAAAAAAGTAAACAGTACATCAAAAGACACTCATTCCTCTTCAAAAGAATCCTATCCATCCATCAAAACGAGCTCATCCCTCCATTAAAAGAAACTCATCCCTCCATAAAAAAAACTCATCCTTCAATCAATTCAAACTCATCCCTCCACTAAAACAAAATCTTCCATAAAAAAAAGTAAACAGTCCATCAAAAGACACTCATTCCTCTTCAAAACAATCCCAACCATCCATCAAAACGAGATCATCCCTCCATTAAAAGAAACTCATCCTTCCATAAAAAAAAGTCATCCTTCAATCAATTAAAACTCATCCCTCCACTAAAACAAAAACTTCCATTAAAAAAGTAAACAGTACATCAAAAGACACTCATTCCTCTTCAAGAGAATCCCAACCATCCATCAAAACGAGCTCATCCCTCCATTAAAAGAAACTCATCCCTCCATAAAAAAAACTCATCCTTCAATCAATTCAAACTCATACCTCCATTAAAACAAAATCTTCCATAAAAAAAAGTAAACATACCATCAAAATAAACCCATACCTCTTCAAAAGAATCCCAACCAACCATCAAAACGAGCTCATCCCTCCTTTAAAAGAACCTCATCCCTCCATAAAAAAAATTCATCCTTCAATCAATTCAAACTCATCCCTCCACTAAAAAAAAATCTTCAATAAAAAAAGTAAACAGTCCATCAAAAGACACTCATTCCTCTTCAAAAGAATCCCAACCAACCATCAAAACGAGCTCATCGCTCCATTAAAAGAAACTCATCCCTCCATAAAAAAACTCATCCTTCAATCAATTCAAACTCATACCTCCACTAAAACAAAATTTTCCATAAAAAAAAGTAAACAGTCCATCAAAAGACACCCATTCCTCTACAAAAGAATCCCAACCATCCATCAAAACGAGCTCATCGCTCCAATAAAAGAAACTCATCCCTCCATAAAAAAAAACTCATCCTTCAATCAATTCAAACTCATCCCTCCACTAAAACAAAATCTTCCATAAAAAAGTTTATTTAGCAAACAAAGCTTGCTGGTGAATAATACAGTGCAGGAACATTGGTTGTGAAATATGATTATCATTGCTTCACTTGTCCAACCTTGCCTTTTTTTTATGCCACTTAAGTTCTTTCCTTCATCAAAAATCAAGCAAATGTTGTAATCAGCAAATGTTTTTTTTTTCATTGACTTAGAAAAGTCGATGAAATGATATAACGCCATCTTTTTCTGGCAATTAGAAAGTCTCCAGGGGCCAGAAGAGAGGGACTCGCAGGCCGTATCTAGCCCGAGGGCCGTAGTTTGGAGGCCCTATAGAAGTATCTCGCAACATATATTCTAGTTCTGTCGTTCTTTTTATCAAGTTACAACTATATATACTGATTTGATTTTTTTATTTTTATTCTTTTTGGTTTCAGAGCCTTTTTGGAGATAAGTGATTTGCTTGGGGTTGATAGTTCTCCGATTTTACCAGGAACTTTGCTACTACTTGGTTAACAATGCGTTTAAGTATAATTAGTAGTGTCAGTAGTATAGTATAGTAGATAGTATAGGCGGCGACATGTGAAAAGCAGTATTTGTTTCCAATTAGTTGTCCAGTTTAATGGAGCATTTTCGTGTTTTTTATACTTCGCTTCGCATTTACAGTAGCAGCAAAGAATATAAAAGAAAAAGAAACAAGAATAAAAATACTAAAAAAAAACATACAAAAAGTGATTTTCCTTGTTCTATAAGGTGGGGGCTGCAGGATTCCTGTATGGAGTTTTCGAAAAGAGCGATTCCAATTATATACTTTTTGAAATCGGTAATGACATACAGTTTCAAGGGGTTTCATGCTATTTTTTGAAATCCCCATAATTGTGTTTTCAAAATAGTATTTTACTATTATGATTAATCAAGATAGACAGTTACCGTTCCTGAATCAGCTACAAATTACATTTTTCTAATTTTTTATTTTGGATTACTATGAGCAGCAGTTCGTTCTTAACTAGGTTGCCACTATCGCTGCAACCCTGATTGTTCCTTGCTGTACTGTATGGTCGTTTTGGTTTACGCACATTATCTATCTTTTGATATCATGATTTCCTTTACCATTAGATCAACATTTGGATACTAATTGACACTAAGTAGTTGACCAAATACCTTCTAATTAGTATTTTATTCATATTTTCATTATGATTTTTTTTTTTTGGAAAATTGGCAATATCAAAAAATAATTCAAATATTTAATCTTGAAAACTAAAACAAAACTTTACTGGCTTTAATATGCTCGCTTGCTGTGATCAGATATGAACACGACAATTCATTTTAGATGGAGGCATAGTACGAATACAACAACGGAAAAGGACAAATCCAGTGTCACCAATTTACAAAAAAGTAAGGGGGGCAAGGACTTTTTTCGTTTTTTTAAATGAAAATTTAACAAGGTTTTTTAAATGTTTGGATTTTTTCATAATCTGAGGGGGCTCGTCCCCCCCCCCCCCCTTACTGGCGCCCTGAACAAGTTATATGGAAAATATAGATAATTATGGAGAAAACTGTAGATGAGAGACCAGATAACTCAAAATTTATAACCGTACGTTTTCAATAAAGTTTAAAATATATTACAACATTTAAGAAAACTTTTAACGCGGGATAGTCTACCTTTAATCTTTGTATTTTTTACATTTTTTATTCTTTGTATTTTTCTTTTGGTATTTTTTGGTATTTCTTTTGGTATTTTCAATTAATTCAAACTCATCCCTCCACCAAAACAAAATCTTCCATAAAAAAAAGTCACCTGTCCATCAAAATACACTCATTCCTCTTCAAAAGAATCCCAAACGTCCATCAAAACAAGCTCATCCCTCCATTAAAACAAACTCATCCCTCCATCAAAATAAACTCATCCTTCAATCAATTCAAACTCATCCCTCCATTAAAACAAAATCTTCCATAAAAAAAAGTAAACAGTCCATCAAAAGACACTCATTCCTCTTCAAAAGAATCCCAACCATCCATCAAAACGAGCTCATCCCTCCATCAAAATAAACTCATCCTTCAATCAATTCAAACTTATCCCTCCACCAAAACAAAATCTTCCATAAAAAAAAGTAAACAGTACATCAAAAGAGACCCATTCCTCTTCAAAAGAATCCCAACCATCCATCAAAACGAGCTCATCGCTCCATTAAAAGAAACTCATCCCTCCATAAAAAAAACTCATCCTTCAATCAATTCAAACTCATCCCTCCACTAAAACAAAATCTTCCATAAAAAAAGTAAACAGTCCATCAAAAGACACCCATTCCTCTTCAAAAGAATCCCAACCATCCATCAAAACGAGCTCATCGCTCCATTAAAAGAAACTCATCCCTCCATAAAAAAACTCATCCTTCAATCAATTCAAACTCATCCCTCCACTAAAACAAAATCTTCCATAAAAAAAGTAAACAGTCCATCAAAAGACACTCATTCCTCTTCAAAAGAATCCCAACCATCCATCAAAACGAGCTCATCGCTCCAATAAAAGACACTCATCCCTCCATAAAAAAAACTCATCCTTCAATCAATTCACACTCATCCCTCCACTAAAACAAAATCTTCCATAAAAAAAAAGTAAACAGTCCATCAAAAGACACCCATTCCTCTTCAAAAGAATCCCAATCATCCATCAAAACGAGCTCATCGCTCCATTAAAAGAAACTCATCCCTCCATAAAAAAAACTCATCCTTCAATCAATTCAACCTCATACCTCCACTAAAACAAAATCTTCCAAAAAAAAAGCAAACAGTCCATCAAAATACACCCATTCCTCTTCAAGAGAATCCCAATCCTCCATCAAAACGAGCTCATCCCGCCTTTAAAAGAATCTCATCCCTCCATAAAAAAATCAAATCATGCAATCAATTCCCACTCATACCTCCACTATAACTAAATCTTCAATAAAAAAAAGTAAACAGTCCATCAAAAGGCACCCATTCCTCTTCAAAAGAATCCCAACCATCCATCAAAACGAGCTCATCGCTCCATTAAAAGAAACTCATCCCTCCATAAAAAAAACTCATCCTTCAATCAATTCAAACTCATACCTCCACTAAAACAAAATCTTCCATAAAAAAAAGTAAACAGTCCATCAAAAGACACTCATTCCTCTTCAAAAGAATCCCAAACATCCCTCAAAACGAGCTCATCGCTCCATTAAAAGAAACTCATCCCTCCATAAAAAAAACTCATCCTTCAATCAATTCAAACTCATCCCTACACAAAAACAAAATCTACCATAAAAAAAAGTAAACAGTCCATCAAAAGACACCCATTCCTCTTCAAAAGAATCCCAACCATCCATCAAAACGAGCTCATCGCTCCATTAAAAGACACTCTTCCCTCCAAAAAAAAAACTCATCCTTCAATCAATTCAAACTCATCCCTCCACGAAAACAAAATCTTCAATAAAAAAAAGTAAACAGTCCATCAAAAGACACCCATTCCTCTTCAAAAGAATCCCAACCATCCATCAAAACGAGCTCATAGCTCCATTAAAAGAAACTCATCCCTCCATAAAAAAAACTCATCCTTCAATCAATTCAAACTCATACCTCCACTAAAAAAAAATCTTCCATAAAAAAAAGAAAACAGTCCATCAAAATACACTCATTCCTCTTCAAAAGAATCCCAACCATCCATCAAAACGAGCTCATCGCTCCATTAAAAGAAACTCCTCCCTCCAGAAAAAAAACTCATCCTTCAATCAATTCAAACTCATCCCTCCACTAAAACAAAATCTTCCATAAAAAAAATTAAACACTCAAACAAAAGACAACCATTCCTCTTCAAAAGAATCCCAACCATCCATCAAAACGAGCTCATCGCTCCTTTAAAAGACACTCATCCCTCCATAAAAAAAACTCATCCTTCAATCAATTCAAACTCATCCCTCCACTAAAACAAAATCTTCCATAAAAAAAAAGTAAACAGTCCATCAAAAGACACCCATTCCTCTTCAAAAGAATCCCAACCATCCATCAAAACGAGCTCATCGCTCCATTAAAAGAAACTCATCCCTCCATAAAAAAACTCATCCTTCAATCAATTCAAACTCATACCTCTACTAAAACAAAATCTTCCATAAAAAAAAGTAAACAGTCCATCAAAAGACACCCATTCCTCTTCAAAAGAATCCCAATCATCCATCAAAACGAGCTCATCGCTCCATTAAAAGAAACTCATCCCTACATAAAAAAAACTCCTCCTTCAATCAATTCAAACTCATACCTCCACTAAAACAAAATCTTCCATAAAAAAAAGCAAACAGTCCATCAAAAGACACCCATTCCTCTTCAAAAGAATCCCAATCATCCATCAAAACGAGCTCATCGCTCCATTAAAAGAAACTCATCCCTCCATAAAAAAAACTCATCCTTCAATCAATTCAAACTCATCCCTCCACTAAAAAAAAATCTTCCATAAAAAAAAGTAAAAAGTCCATCAAAAGACACCCATTCCTCTTCTAAAGAATCCCAACCATCAATCAACCCGAGCTAAGCGCTACTTTAAAATAATCTCATACCTCAATAAAAAAAACTCATCCTACAACCAATACAAACTAATACCTCAACAAAAAAAAAATCGTACATAAAAAAAAAGTAAACATACAAACAACATACAACAAGACCACATCAAAACAATCCCAAAAATCCAACAAAACGAGCTCAGCGCTCCTTTAAAATAATCTCATCACTCCATAAAAAAAACTCCTCCTTCAATCAATTCAAACTCATCCCTCCACCAAAACAAAATCTTCCATAAAAAAGTCACCAGTCCATCAAAACACACTCATTCCTCTTCAAAACAAACCCAATCTTCTATCAAAACAAGCCCACCCCTCTATCAAAACAAACTCTTCTATAAAAAAAGACAAATACTAAAAAATAAGTGAAATAAATAGACGATATAGGAAGACTAAAAAGGCTTAGTTTCTTTCCCCATTGATGTACCTTGTCGTTGGGACATTTTCAAAGAAGTTGAAGGCATTTCTATAAAGTGATTTCAGATCTTCAGCTTTGTTATAAGCAGTCAGATAGTTTCCAAATTTCTCCATAAGTACGATATCTTTCTAGCTTACGGCATTCGAGCAGGCGCGAGCCCACAGGTAGTGACGCCTGTTCCATTCTCAGGATCTTATCCTGCTTTTCTTCAAAAAAGATTTCAAACGGTGGCTAAAATAAACTCTGAACGGCTTCTTCTGCAAGAGCTAGTGTCATTGCGCAAGCCAATCTAAGAACTGACAATTAGAGTTTAATCAAAAAGAGGTGACACATCAACTACAGTTACCCCATGCCTCATAGACTAGATGAGCTTGCTTGAACCAAAGTCAAAGAGCTATCCACGCAGCAGGTTTTTTCGAAAGCTAGCCAATTCTTCAAAAGCATTCATAAACAGAAGAATTTCAAGATACACTAGCAACAAAAACTTCATCCTTGCAACAACACTTGATGCTTATTTTCGTTTTCGGGATGCTACAGTGAACATGAAACATAGGAAAACTATTGCTTTTCAAAAGCTGTTTTTATAACTCATGGGGGCAAGAAGCAGATATAGGAATTTTATTTCTACTGAAAACCGTTGTGTGACATGGTCAGCACAAAACGTCCTCGCTTTATGTGTGTCAAGAGATCAAAAACCCTGCTACATGATTATGAAGTTTTACAATACATGACGAATACATAAGCCTAATGGCCTACTGGCAAGAAAACACAGAAAAATATGACTGACATGGATTTTTTTTTTCTTTCTTTTTTTTTTTTTTTTTACTGTTTATAATCATGATACAGAAGATAACACGTGTACGTTTTTCCAGGTTTTTCAATGACGAACTAGTTTGAATTTCGAAACAAAATCATAAACTGAAGATCATACGACCTAGATTATGAAGACAACATAACAAATCGTTTTATTCCCAATCATAAAAACAAAAGCAAACAATTTCATATTAGTTGTATATTACCAAAAACTAGATTAAATAAGAGCACCCAAGAATCAATATAAAATTAAATCAAGAAAAAAGTTCTGTTCAGGCAACTGTATATGGGAAGTTCCTTATGCCAGCTCCCATCCTAAAGTCTCAACATTCTTAAGGTTGTTCCAATATCTAAATAATTAATACGATATAAGATTTCTTTTTCCGAATTATCCCCCTTCTTCCCCCCCCCCCCAAAAAAAAAACAAAAACACAAATTAATTAAATGAGCTTGGATATAGGGTTTCAAAGCTTTTAATAGTTGAATATAATTCTTTCATTTACAGCGTTTAAACTGTGTTGTTACTCTTTTTGGTGTATCAAAAAAGCTGGTAGCATTTTTCTTCGATTTTTATCGATAATATGCTGGGAAAGGAGTAAAATATCTTTAACTACTCATATGACAAAAGACAAAAAATTACTACGAAAAAGCTAGTGCAAATTTCAGGGACTTAAAAGGAGTATCTTTTGGATCAGTGGTTTACAAACTTATTTAGGCAAACAGCCTCTTCCAAGAGCAATATTACTCAGCGCCCCCTCAAAATTATTACTTTAATAGTAACTATACAGGTAGTAATTAATTAATTAATAGTAATTAATTCAACAGTTATTAAAGTAGACATAACGAGTTGCCTATCTGTGTCCTTTATATCTATGTCAGCGCCTTCCAAGAGCAATATTACTCAGCGCCCCCTATAAATTATTACTTCTCTTTAATAGTAAATAATCAATTAATAATAATTAATTCAACAGCAATTAAAGTAGACATACCGGGTTGCCCATCTGTATCCTTTGTAAAAAATTTATGTATAGCGTTTTTGTTCAATAAAGTAAAGTTCAAGAAGTCATATGCGTGAAAGTTTTGAATTTTTTCTCAAAATATAGTAAAGAGAGGTGTAAATTTCATCCCAATCCCCCAGTCAGGAAACAAAGCAAGGTATGGTTACCAAACTACGTACTAAATTCAGCGGCTTTTACCGAAACCTAATAATTGTTTACAATCTTTTTAAACTGTTTGCAACAATAGCTTGCCTTCAGTAGAGTAAAACAAGCATGCGCTTCCTCTGATGACCGAAAGCATATTGACTAATTGTAAAAGCGTTTCAGGTAAATACACGCTTCAGACAATAATATCAAGTGCTGGCTTTCAAATTACTGTAGTTACTATAACGTGAATGACAAGGAGTTACAGACACTTACAAATTATATAAATCAAAATTACAATCCAGCAATGCAGCTTACCGTCAATACTGCACAGACCAAGGTCCAATCCCACGACAGATGATCTTCATGAAGACAAACTCGGCTGTATTTAATTACTGCCCTTAGTCTTGCAGTATTTCTTCCATATAACTTGCATGGAGGTTTTGATTCTGCATTAGATGCAACAGAAACAAAATGAATTATTTGTCGCAACTGTGGACTTACTGATCCTAAGGGCCTAAACTTCTTGCTTTGGTACTGTCCAAGTGCTTCTGAGGTTTGAATTGCGCGCTGAAGATGAGCTAGGTGATTGTTTGAATGTTCGGAAAGGTTGTCCATGAGGTTCGACAGGCAAATTGAGGTAGAATAGCAAACTGGAGGCATGTAGTGGTAGATAAGATAGAAAAATTCACCTGGAATTTAAAAGATATAGAAACAGCAGACAAAGCACTTTTCAGCAGACCTTTTTTCATAATATTCCCAAAATTAATTAGATTTTTTTTTCAATAAAAGTTGTAACACGCTATGATGATTCGAGCAATATTTAAACCTGATTATTTTTATTCATTTTATTACTGCAAGCCAAAGTATTGTCCTTGTAGCTTAAAATTACGTCAAAAAAGCGAATTGAAAACTACTTTTATTACGATGAAATCTAGAGTTAATGAAATTGTTTAAATAAGAAGAAACCGTACAAGCTAACCATACAAAAATCATACAATGTTCATAATATTGAACAAAGGAAAGCAATCAACGTTTCATCCATAAATGTTAAAAAAAGACCAAATTCTCAATTTTATATAAAGCTGACCAATAAATTAAAAAATCAAAGAAATATCTCGAAACAAGCAATCTTCAAAAGATTATTCTTTCGTTCAAGCATGTGCCATATTGCTTTTCAAATTCTTTTCAAGTGCCTAAACCTAAAACTTTTGCTGGGTCTTCCATTCTGCCTAGAAACGCATTTGTTCTAGAGAAATATCACGTCGCTGACCCAGGTCTATTCCAGATTCAGAAAAGCGATGAGCAAGGAGTTTTAAAAGGAATCCAGACACGACTTATCACTTATATGAGAATTACACTCAAATTCGAGAGACTAGTTTAGCTGAAGTCCAATTCAAATACTAATATAACTGGACATCAACGTCCATACATAATCATAATCTGCCAATCATAATTTTATTCCTCTTTTGTAAGCAGCTCTGATTGGTTCGAAGTGATGAAGTTTAGGAACTGATGTCGGGTAAAGCACACGTATGAACGGAACTTTATCCTAAAAAAAATGGCCAAGAATATGTTGATATTTTATATATATGCAACACACTTGAATTCAACAACCTTAAAACAACAAGACACTAAATCGTAACCATAGATGGACGTTCAATGTTTACTTTCCCTCTCTCGAGAAAATCCAAAATATTAAATGTTTATAACCTATTTTCACAAAGGCCCTTTTCGTAAGATTTTCGACCAAATATCCTCCCTTTCCCTCGCCTCAAAACTAACTTATCCGTTCACAAAAATTTCCAGATAAACCTTGTAAAACTACAGACTTACATTATGCAAGATTGTCGAAGGCGACCATGATGGGACTGAAAATTAAGTTTTATCCAACTAACTGACAGGTTCAGGTTCATGGTTCATATTGTAGAGGCCCTGTGGCCTATTTGTTTTACATTATATTATTATTTATTTTTCAATCATATATACTCGTGTTGATTTTTATTACTAGGTATGACTGATTTAAAAAAAACCATTTCGCATCCACAAATTTAAATTTTTAAGCTAGACGTACTCAAAATTTTGACCGATTTGCAGCCTGTCTCTCCCTCATATTATGTGAAAAATCTAACTATGCAGCTACGAATGACCCACCAGAGGAATCTGACTAACTTTTTTGCTCATTTTGGTGAAAGATTTGATGCACCTTTTTGTTTTGCACACGTCAATAAGTAGAGAAAATCTTACCCAAGAGAACTGTAGCCCTTACACTAACAACAGAATCACTAGTTTTGATAACTTCAACAAGAGCATCAGCTAAATTGGCTTCCACAAGGCAATAAACAACTATGGCCAAGTGATTTGTAACCAAATCCGCCCTAAAAAATAAAAGAAGGAGTGAAAATTCAACGTTTTAACAGTAGGGCACAGAAAAGAAAACGACCATTTTGAATGTTTGACACAAGATCAAAGTGATCGGCATGATTGGTGTTGCCACCGAACATAAGTAAATTACTACTTGGCCGCGTTAACAAGAGTAAGCATCCACAAATCGTGACAGAAAAACTCATCCTTGAAACCTCTATCCCCAGAACACTTGTCCCCTAGAAAAACTCTTTTAAAGAACTTAACTTTTTTGTGCATGCTGACCAATGGTCTGCGTAGCGCAGGTACCGATTTCCTGAATTTGTGCCTTCGGCCTGAAGTGCAATGCAGAGTTGAGGGCAAATCATCCGACGCTTCTCGTGTTTTTCCATCAGATTTCCCCAGGTACGCATTTAGAGCTGGGTCAGCTCTAGCTGAGCTTACAGAGTCACACCATTGACCCCCGTTCCAATCCAAATAACCAGCGACACCAGAAGTCCAACCCCTGTCCTTAGGACAACTCTGTCCAGAAGAATTCCCCCTGAAACACCTACTGCAAATAAAACTTTACTTTTGAAAAATCGCTGACGAAAACTTACCACTTGAAGTCTTACCCCAAGATTTACAAAAAATCGATCTATAAAAAGTCGAACTCAACTTGCTTTAAAGAAAAACTTGGCACTTGAAAATAGCAGGGATTGTAAAGAAGACAAAACCCCCAATCCTCCTCCCATGTTAGCATCTTTGCTTAGAAATCCCTCTGATGACTACTCTCCAAGATTGTATGACCATGTCCTCCATATGGTGTGGCCAAAGGGAAAAACAAACTTTAGTAAACTCACTTAAACCTTGATTTCTGGCAACACGAAGGGGCAGAGGTCAAAGCATTGCGCCTTGAACCATCTCCGTATAGTTTCCAAAGAGGAAAGGGGAAAATTGATGGGAAATTGGCCCAAGATGATTACAATTTGTCCGTAATTCAGTCCCATTCCAAAATCAATTGATTGCCATTATTGCAAAACAGCTTAAAGTGGGCCAAGAGTCTCTCTTGTGGTTTTTGCCTTTTTGCTAAAAATATTTTATGCTGGCCTATTAACTTAAAAAAACATTTTTCCAAAAGAAGTTTCAACTTCTTTTAAACAACTTCTTTTAAGCAAAACAGCTTAAAGTGGGCCAAGAGTCTCTCTTGTGGTTTTTGCCTTTTTGCTAAAAATATTTTATATTGGACTATTAAATTAAAAAAAAAAAAAAAAATTTTTCCAAGACAAGTTTCAAAACCTAAGACCGGCAAAATAAGGTAATCTAATAACTCAAACTTAAAGTGAACAGAAATTAATATTAATGAATAAACGAAACCCAAAACGAAAAGAAATTAAAATGAATAGTCACATAAAATATAAAGGTAGCAGATCTTACTATAGGCGAACAAATGAATCCTACAACTAAAAGAAATTAAAATCAATAATCAAGTCAAACTTAAAACAAATAGTAAGGACTCCAAAAAGGGGTAGGACTACAGCCCCTTAAACCTTTTATAGGCCAGACCGTTATTTACACCATGCTATTTCTCATAATATCAACAATAACACAAAAAATATTATGAGGCTAATCAAGGTTTACATCTAAGAGTGGTACTGCCCCCCGCCCCCCTTGTCAGACCCACTAAGCAGCTTTAGTATCATCTGCATTTTATTGAAAACGATATGTCCGTCGAACACTGGGATTTTTATTTGTAAAAAACAGAGGAAAAAAATCACCTTGTGTGTGTGTTTCATGCTGTTTAAAACATGCTTGTGTTTTCATGAAAATCTCTTTGTCTCTGTCTACATACACTGCAGGTCAATGCCAATCTGAGAAAATAAAAATTGTTGATCCAATTTCAGGTGGCACATATAGATAATATATAGCCAATTTTCCAATTAGCCAATATTCACATATAGCCAATTTTCAAATTATTTTCGTTTTCATTGAGCTCTACCTGGCCCCGTCTACATTCCTGTAGATTATAAACCAGTCAACGATATAAGAAATTGTCGGGCCTGTTTTGGGGTATCACAAACCCAAACAGCCAAAACTAATTTCAATTGTTTCTGCATTGGACCAAGAAACTTATGAATGTCGTTTTTTTTAGCGGGGCGAAATTTGAGACATTTTTCCGTCTCAAGTTTCTTTTCAAATTTCGCAAAAAGATAAAAAAAACTTTTCGCCTGGAATAAATAAAAAGATTCAAAGTCAAGGTAATAGGACGAAGAAAAGTATAAGGAGTCCTAGCTGAATAGAAAAAACCTTTTTTTAAGTTTTTTCTGGGTATACAGGTTGACCAATAAACAGCAAATTTAAATTTCGAGTTTTCAAGAAAAATTGTCAGTCCTTTTCCAGACGAGCCAATACATTCCTAAATTCCTACCCCATACCCCAACTTACCCCATAATAAAGAGTACCTGTTTCGCGAGAGTGATGGTAGCATGTCTTTGCCTTCTTCTGCAACAAAACCAGTCTGAAGTTTCCAACTTTCACGTGGACGATATCTAACTTTTAAGGCGACTGATACTTCATCAGTCCAAAAAGTAGTATCCAGACGAAAAATTTCATCCAATAGATCCAATATTTTTTTCTGAAATGTATAGTAATGCACAAAAACATATTTAAACACAAACTTAAATAAAATAAACTTGAGCAATATGCGTTTTAACATTAAAAAAAATATTCAAGTACAAAAACTTTTGATTTGTGTGCCTCTTTGAAAATACGACCGTTCATTCCTTTTTGAATTCCTGTTTACCTTTATCTAATTTTTCAATTTTACTTTTTAGTTCATCAGGTGCTATATTACGCTGACAATCTGTTCTCTTTTTCATGCTGCTAAGTCTTTGGACTCAAGATCTCTGATGTAGTCATGAGCAAAACAGAAAACAAAAACTGACTGATTTTTCCTTTGCAAAGAAAAAAAAGAAATAAGAAATGCTTCGTAGTTCAATTATCTTAAACGCTCGCTTCACAAAGGAGAAACTGAACAAAGTCAAGTCAATAAAAAAAACTAAAAAAATAAAATATAGATAAAAACACGCCTTCCCATCCACCCCAAATTTTATGACAAAAATTAAATATCAACAAATTTTGCATAAAAATACAACTGACTTTAATTAAATATTCAATCTTAGCCAAAAATTTTAATTGCATTCCAAAATTACAGTTCTTAGGCAGAAAATCTCTAAGTACTCTTAGAGATTAAGAACACTTAAGCAAGCATTCTTATAACCCAAATTAAACTAGAATTCCAATTAACAAAAAAAAAAACAGAAATTGATTTTAAAAACTTTTCCCCAAAAAAAACTTGAAAACTTTCAAACTTAAAACGAGCAGAAGTCACTATGAATGAATAAATGAAACCTTAAAGACATAAATTACCAAAAATAGGAGAGTGACAACTCCCCTCCTTAAACACTCTAAAGGCTAGAATATCGTCTGCACTTCAGTGCAAACATAACTGTTTTTGAGCAATATTTCTTTTATTATAATAACAGTGAAAACTCAATCTCCTCAAACTCTCAAGAATCATCTTTTATTTATAAACCATTATATTTATCTAAAACTCGATCTAGTTTCATTGGACTGATATACAGTTGCACTTGCATCAAGACTTTCTTTGTTTTAGTTGCATTCTTACAAATCTATAGAAAATCAAATGGTGCATCCTTTTGTGATACACCAATGAGAAATATTGCTTCAACAATCTAAACAGTGTTTGCTTAGAATTTTTTATTTCAGTATCCGTTTTCTACGCCTCTTACTAAAACAGAATCAAAAGGACAAATTTTTGACAAAATAAAGTGTACAAAATAAAGAAAATAGTAAAACTACATTGAAAGTGACAAATTTATTCGTTCTAAAAAAAATTGTTTTTTCTTTCCTGTATCCTTGGTAAGTTATGATTCTCTTCCTTTTTCGTTGATATTCTAAAAAAAAAAAAAAAAACACTGTTCGGAATATATATCATTTTCAGTAAAGAACAAATGACAATCTATTAGTTCAGCTAATTTCCGGGGGCAGTAGCCTCACTGTTATTTCTGGTAACTCTTGTTTGTTAACCTTGCTTAGCATTTTGATTTTCTATCTTGCTGTTGAGGAGTTTAAAAGAAACGACAAAACAAACTGTTTAAAATGTAAATGTAAAAACGTTTAAAAGCAACTGTTTAAATGTTTAAAAACAAAACACAAATGACACTCAAGCTGTTAGAGGTTTTAAGGGGGTGGCAGTCCTACTCTTAGTTGTGGTAATTTTTGCTCATTTTAAGTTTGAGCTGATTACTCATTTTAATTTCAATTCTCTTTAGGCTTCATTAATTTATCTATAATAACATCTTTTATTTTAAAGTTTTACTCATGTTATAAAATATTTAAGTTATTTTAAAGGGGATCTTTAAATTCTTGTCATCAGAACATTTATTGGAAGAAATTCCACAGGAGCTGCTGGGAAATAGGATGCAGTATTTAAGCTATGCCTTTTGGAGGCCTAAACCCGATTCGGCCACTGTGGGGGGTGGAAAGAGGGAGATTGTTACTAAATTTTCGTCATGAAGACATCTAACGTAAGAAACTATCACATCTCAATCAAACTAGATGCTAAGTAAGAGTATGTAGCCTATTTCTAGTTATTTGGACTCAGAATAGGGAGGATCTATATTCATTTTATTAGAACAGGTGGCAAAAGAAGCTATCGAATGCGAATCAAACCTCGTCGGAAGTATAATTAAGTGTCCTTACTGGACACTTTAGGATCCCAGGCACGATGGATATCTACGAGGGGGAGGGAAGAGGAGCCCCTAAATTCATGTCAACGAGAAATATAAGATAATTGAATTTCAATCAAACAATATGGGAAGTTGGGTTGGTGTGCTGGCTCTATATTTCGGGGATCAGAAAGCCTGATGCTATCTTTGTGAAGGAAAATCTCTCTATTCTTGCAATTAGAATACCTTAAGGAAGGGCTTATTGGACCACAGGTAAAAAAAAAAAAAACTGGTCAGAAGCAAGAGTAAGTCTCCTTGCTATAGCTTTTCGGGATCTGAACCTATTTTGACCTTTGTCAGAGGAGAAGGGTCCTAAATTCATGTTATCATAACACCAACACAACAGATTGTTGTAGCTCAAATGATGTTGGTGGGAAGTAAGAACTAATGTTCTTGTTATGCTTTTTGGGGATCAGGGCCCGTTCTGGCCTTTGTGGGGAATAAATATCTATTTTCATTTGCTTAATTTGTTGGAGGGCTCCCAGAATCGATTCGATAAAACTTGTTGAAAGCTTAGTTTTGATTTTGGGAATGTGTGCTCGTACGGACCATTGTAAGAAAAGCGCTACATTCTTGTTATCTACATCCTAAAGAAGGCCTTATTGGATCTCAATTAAGATCTAGTAGGCTAGGAAATTTGTTGCGCCTTTAGGAGGTTCGATGCTAAGCCAATAGTCACCTGTGTTGCTCTGCAGCTTTGAACCTTTTGTCAAAGTCACTGCCACACACCACAGGACCTTGGCACCGTGGGCTTAGTGAAAGAAAGGTGCTCGTTTTAAGCTAACTGAATTATCCGAGAGTGTAAATTTTCAAACAGATTTACTCTTTGGTATAATTAAAATTATTACATCAGAAAAAAACCTTTTTCGGCAAATTAAGCTTGCGGGTCCATCCGCCATAGTCTATGCTAGCAAAGTAGGTAATAAGCTCTTGCTGATGTCCCTTTGTGCAAGGAACTTTGTATATCTTTCACAAAATTCTTTCAACAACACGATAATAAAAAAAAATACCCATAATCTCAGTCAAACTTACTCTTGTATCCAGATTGGGTATCTTCAGGGCCTGCACCAGAGAAGAGAAATGGCCTCCTTTTTCAAAGAGGCCAGGTGAACCAAAAGCCAAAAGACCAGGCCAAGAGCGGATTAGGGTCAAAATGGCCTGTAGACTTGTCGTTTTTTTTCGGTCCCTCCACTCAGGAACGGCCCTTTAAAAAGCACAGGAAGAAGAATTAACCAAAAAAGTGATAAAATAAAGCCAAAATGAGGCAAAATCAGGACACACATTTAAAGGACTGAAATAGTAAGAAGTACTTTTTCTTTAACTCTCAATGGAATGGTTAACAACAAACGTTCATAAAAATGTTCACAGTTAAATACTTTCAAATCTTCCAGATTTATCTCTAATAAGCCAAAATATTTAGTTGAATGTTCTCCTACCTTGCTAGAAGTACCTTACTCTTACTTTGGATAGAAAATGGAAGACAAAAAATAATACTGAATGATGAATCAATCCAAAACGCCTAATTGATCAATAAATTAATAAAGAACTAAACAAAGTTACAATAAAGCATGTAAAATCTGAAACATATCTTCCCTTTTTAGAGACTTAATACAATCTACTTGTTCTCTGTTAAGTACGTCATTTTTCCTTAAACTCAATTCTAACATAGGAATTCCAGGAATCAATAACCAATGTCTGATTAGCAATACGTGCGGTATAAGCCTATGGTTAAAGCAGTACATAAGGAAACATTTTAAGAAAACAATTCTTACTTCATAATATGCATAGTAATCCTAGTTAAGATATTTTGCAGGGGGGAACCTTTATCTTCACTATTTTCCTTGTGTTTCCAGTTTTCTGTCACATTTTTAAATATTTGTGTCTATTCTATAAGTCTTGAAAATCGTTTATAAATAAAGACCCAACTACCATCTATCTAACCTAACCTAACTTAACCTAATTTATCAGTATTTGTCTATTAGTATGTTTGTGTGAAAAATTGTAAGATGGCACTGATGGTGTTTAATTAATTATATATATATATATATATATATATATATATATATATATATATATATATATATATATATATATATATATATATATATATATATATATATATATATATATATATATATATATATATATATATATATATATATATATATATATATATATATATATATATATATATATATATATATATATATATATATATATATATATATATATATATATATATATATATATATATATATATATATATATATATATATATATATATATATATATATATATATATATATATATATATATATATATATATATATATATATATATACAGATTATTTGAAAACGGAAAATATCAAATTAAAAGATTATTGCATTATTGAGCAAATTATTTCAAAAAGCCACACAAGGTGAATTTCTAGTGGCAGTAGTTAACACCACGACTAAGTTGTCAATAAAAAGTGTTTGCTTGAAAACAGACAAAACACCAGAAATGTAATCTTTTTTGTTACACTATATTTTTAAGTGTTCAGTAGAAAAAGCTCTCTTTCTCTAATTAACGACTACTGGTTCGATACGACCACCCCTGAGAAAAAAAAATCACGCAGATATGACCATCCTTCCATGGAAAAATAATAAATTCTCTATTTTTGGATACAAAACCTTTAAGTTTCCTATACATGATGGATTCCATCCTACTAATTTCATTTTGATCACACCCCTCTTTCAAAAGTTATACAAGTTTTCATACGCTATTAGCTTTTGATGACAATGCAAATTTGCAAATCAAGCAATTTGCTCACTCCATGCAATTATGTTATCTTATTTACACTAATAACTTTTGATGGGTGCCATTAGACTAAAAAACTCTACACATTCGGAATTAGAACAAAGTGAAAATATTTGTGATGTATATGTTATTTTGAAACTTCTGTGTTTTAGGATCTTGGCTATTTTTGAAACAAGTCGCTCTACATTCAGGCTACAATTCAATACCATGAACTATTTGATAGAATTTTTTTCAGAAATGTGTTGGATTATTGTTTTCCAGCTCCTTCCAGGAAATGCTGTCTTTTTTGGAGAGCCTGATGGCTTGAGGGTCAGCTTATTTTACAACACTCAGCCCCATTGTAAAGTATTTTCTCACTTGCCCGACAGCTTCCATAAGAACTCCAACTGGTTTAACTTATAAACAATCAATAAATTATAGAGAATTTGTATTATTGAACTTTATCTTAAAAAGAAACAAGGCCTTCGTCCTCAGCAAAACATTGTGTTTTCCCTTCACTGCCACTGTTTTTTTTCATAATTCATAAATGGGCATGCAAAATCCAAACAAAAACAAAAACTTTTCCGCCCCGAAGCAAAAACTCATCAGGAAGATAGCCAAAATACAAGCTATAATAAGAATTTCCCATCCAGTTTCTAAATCCCATTTCTACCTCATCTATTGTTTTGAAGATCCAACTCTACCTTGAGGATTTATTCAAGAAAGTAAAGAAGTAGCTTATTTGCAAAAGGCTCTATTTAGATAATAACGCAAAAACTTACTGTTTCTCTTTATCTGGATGAATCACAAGGGGTGAGAAAAAGAACTCAGTAAATGGAGCACACAGCTGTTCCACTTTAAAATGCATTCGATCTCGTAAATAAGGTACATCATATAAGTTCAGAACTGACAGCAATACAGCTTCTATAGCTCTTGCTTCGTTTAACTCACTAATTGCCATTACAGCAGCTCGAACACCACCAGCATTGACAAAAACATCTGGTGACAAAACAGCCAACTCTTGTAAGACGGCCAGGGAGACACGCCATAATTGATCCTTCTTTGGATTTTTTCCCTCAAGGAAACAATTTCCTTCTGCTGCCAATGTTGCCAAAGCTGCAGCAATACTTAAAGGGAATTTGTTCGGAAGAAGATATAAAATTCGACGTACCAAACGTAATGCATGCCCTCTTTCGCTTGAGGAGCTTACAGACAAATCAACATACCTGAAAAATAAACATAACTCATTTAGAAGGGATATAAGAAAATGAAAAAGTAATCATCATGAGCCAAAAGCAAGACAAAATTAATAGGACAAGCAGATTTCAAAAGAGTACAGAACCACCCCCTTTATTGCGCCATAGTCAATATTTACTAGAAGGAGCGCGGACCCTTGTATGAATATCCATTACTAAGGAAAACACAGTCATTAATCAACGCAATCCTTCTGAATAGTTCCGCAATAAACTCAGCCCTTCTTAATAGCTGAGTACTGGAACCTAACGAAGAAAGGAAAAAGGATTCCTGCTTTACTGAACAATTGTCCTCACAGGATATCGAACAGGACTCGGAGAGACCACACTAACAATCAGACAATACGCCCTATCTCGCGGCAGCCCCTAATAACGCGGTATCCTGAGTCAATGAAAATGGTGTAAATGCATCTTATGACAGAGAACTCTTTTTGGATAGCCTTGGTGCCTTTAGCGGCACAAAAAGAACTAAGGTCTAGCATAAGGTGATCAACTCAATATCCACAGAATAACTATGGGGAGGCCATGTTGTGACGTAAACTCGAATATTAAACAAAACATAAATCAAAGTAATGTCCTGCACCACACAAGATAACATTCCATTTAATAAAATTGAAGTGCAAAAAAATAGTGAAATACCAAACAGAAATAATAAATGACTTAAATGGTAGAGTTTTAGTAGTTACATATGGTAAAATGGAATGCAATTAGTTTCTGAAACTGTACTTTTTAATCTGGAATAAAAACTTGGATCATTGAGCAACAAACTTTTAGATATCCATTATTTACTCCTTTTTTTTCAGTGGTGGATGTTAAACAGAATTTTCAACGTTTCAGTAGCCATGTTTGAAACCCTGTTAAACGAAGTTCTGACAGAACGATAGATTTTGCCAACCAAAATGACCAAGCGAAGTCACTTGACCAAGTGAATTCCAGCTGGCATGTCTGATCGAAAGCGTTTTCTGTTTTTTCAGCGAAATCTGGTTTTCCATCATATACTAATTTCTATAAAAATAAAAAAAAAACTACTTTGTTTACTTATATTAAAACAGAACAACAACAGCCTACTGTTTTTATGATATAGAAATAAATATTTCTGCCCTGATCCAGAAATACAATCGAACCGAACATTTGCACAGATAAGGACACTTTTCTCATTGGGCATGGTGAAAACCAGTTACCGTAGTGAAATTCGCCTCCCATTAGAACCTAGTTTTAATTATGTTGTTTCCTTGAAGCTAAGGAAAGCTTTTTGAAGCTAAAATATACCTAACTAGCCTTAAATAACTTACTGAAAAAAAGAACATGCCGCAATTGTTTTTTAAAATATCTCGTTATTTGACAATTCAAATTATACACCTCTCAAAATTTTTGTTCATATGTGCAGGGGTGTACATTGCCGATTTCTGAAAGGCACATTCTGGACAATTTGTCGTCACCTATTTAAAGATACCAGTAAATTTGGCTCGGAATTCGAGAATTTTCAATGTTAAGCGTGCTATTTGGAATCAGAGTTACATATTTTCAAAACTCATAAGCACTAGAACTTTGGAAGATAAATAATCTAGGAATTTAGAGTATCTAAATCAAACTATGCGTATTTAAAATCAAAGCTTTTGAAGTCTTTAAATATACTGTAAATTTTAATTCTTTTTCTGCAATAGTGCATAAGTTTTAATCCGGTCCAGAGAATATTAAATGAATAGGACAATCAACTGTTTAGCCAAGATGAAAATAAACGAACAAGAACCAATTTTCACCAAACAAGTGAAAGTTGGCTTGGTTTCTAAAGAACAAAATTTTCTTTTCTTCCTTATCATACTAATATTTTTGGATTGTCTCTTGTTCTCAATCTGATCTTACGATTAAATAAAAAAAAACAAGTTTTTTAAACTGAAAGTAAGGAGCGACATTAAAACTTAAAACGAACAGAAATTATTCCGTATATGAAAGGGGCTGTCCCCTCCTCAACGCTTCGCTCTGTACGCTGAAGTTTTTCATTGTTTTAAAAAATAAAGTTGTGAGAAAGTCAAACTTTAGCGTAAAGAGCGCGGCGGTGAGGAGTGGACAGCCTCTTTGATATATGGAATAATTTCTGTTTGTTTTAAGTTTTAATGTTGCTCTTTACTTTACTCTCAGTTGAAAAAACTTGTTTTTTTTATTTAATTTCTGATCGTTTTTTAGTTAATGCAGCTTTTATTTGCATAAAAATTTTACTTTTCTTTTGCTAAATGATGTCTTTACAAATTAACTTACGTAACTAACTTCTATATTCGTATATTTTTCTTCTGGCAAAAAATACAACGTTGCAGATTTTTGCAGATATGAGCTTGAAACCTATGTAATAGGGTTTTCTGATACGCTGAATCTGACGGTGTGATTTTCATTAAAATTCTTTCACTTGTAGGGGATGTTTCCCCCTCTTTAAAAAATCGAGTAAATTTTCTCAGGCTCGTAGCCTTTGATGAGTAATACTAAACTTAATAAAATTTATATATTTAGGATCAGCATTATAAACACATTCTTTTGATACATTTATTGACATCAAAATTTCGTTTTTAAAAGTTTCGATTACTATTGAGCCGTATCGCTTGTTTTTTTATTGTTTTTTTTTATTACGTATATGTTATTACTTATATGACGGGGTTCTCCCCTTAGTCAATACCACGCTCTTTACGTTAAAAGTTAAAAAAAATTTTGATTCACAAACCCCTGAATCACAAAGGCCGTTCAATTAGAATAGATAGCTCTTTTGAAAGCACTAAAAAAAAACTGTAGCGTAAAGAGCGAGGTATTGACTTGGGGGAGAACCCCCTCACATACGTTATAATTTCTGTTCGTTTTAAGTTCTAATATTCCTTCTTACATTTCAGTTGAAAAAACTTTTTTTTTTTTATTTAACTGCTTATCTTTTAATTAATACGGCGGTTAAATCCGTCGTCACATTAAGATTAAGTTCACGTCATAACCCGCCCACTACTACCTGGAATTTGGCGCCATATAAATACCCTACTATTGCCCCCCCCCCCTCCAAAAAAAATACTTCCGGAATATGGTTGATTACGTCCAAATAACAGATAAATAATGCTGGCAAGTCTAGTGCCCCCTTCATGGCGATTTCCCTTCCCCCATGAAAACTTCCTTAATGGAAAGATCCTTCCATATAGCCCCAGACCCTCTCCTTCCCCCACCTACAAGAAAAAATCTCCTCTGAAAAAGTCTGTATACATCTCACTAACCAATACTATATGTTAAAATTGAGTAAAGTTCATAATTTTCAGCCCTCCCCCTGGAGACTTTGGGGGATCAAGTCATCCTAAAAGACATTTTTATCATATTTTTGACCCTGCTGAAGAAAATGGCTATCTCAAAATTTTGATCGGGTGACTTTGGGGAAAAAATTACCGTGGGAGGGGGCCTAGTTGCACTCCAATTTTTTTGGTCACTTCAAAAGGGCACTAAAACTTTTAATTTCTGTTAGAATGAGCCCTCACGAAATATTCTAGGACCACTGGGTCGATACGATCACCCCTGGGGAAAAAAAAAAAAAAAAACAAACAAACAAACAGCCATCCGTGATCTTTCTTCTGGCAAAAAATTGAAAATTACACATATTCGTAGATAGGAACTTGAAACCTTTACAGTAGGGTTCTTTGAAACGCTTAACATCATGGTGTAATTTTCATTATAGCTCTATATTGTTTAACTTGGTCTTTCCCCCTTTTTTCGAAATCAGCCAAGTTTTCGCAGGCGCGTCACTTTTGATAGGTGGCACTAAACTTGATGAAAGTTATATATTTGAAATCAGCATTGAAATCTGATTCTTTTGATATATCTATTGGTATCAAAAACCCGTTTTCTAGAGTTTCGGTTACCATTGAGCCGGGTCGCTCCTTACTTACAGTTCGTTACCACGAACTGTTTGATTTAGATCATAAAAATCTTAAAAGTAACGTAATCAAAAAGTAGCACACATGCTTTTCGAACAACTTGCCTCACTAAGCTAGCTTAACCGATGGTTTTTTTAATTCCCGTTCGCCAATGTTCCGTAAGCTTTATGTGCCGTCCTGTGTCCCTTGTGTTGAAACATTCACATGATAATGAGTTAGTAGTTGCTTTACATGTTTCATTTTAAGGCTTCCGTTCCCAATTAAGCGGAAGCTCTACTGGCTAAGCTTTTCGAAACCGGCCAAGATAATTGTTTGCCATAAGCTCTTTTTTCGTTTTAGTCATTCTGATTGGAATTTCACCATTTTGGATTTTCCGTTAGTTACATTTTTTCATCTTTTCAAAATCCACGCGTCCTTTATCATCTTGTACGTCTGCGTCCTGTGGTGGCGCAGTGGTTTGACCTCAGCTTTGTAATACGGGACCTAGAGATCGAACCTGGTTGTACAAAAACACTTCAGGCCCGACGTAGGGATCTTTTTTTTTCTTTTTTTCTTTTTACGTAGGGATCTTAGTAGTCAAGAAGCGTCGTTAACCCCATTACTTACTTACTCTTGCATGCCTGTGCAAAAAATTAAAGATTTGTCAATTTTGTTCATTGTTCAAGTGATGCAAGAAATGTTCCATATCTTTTACCATTATCAATAATCGCTCTGCTGTACAAAAAAAGCAGTTTTTTTGTAAAAATCCATCTTACTTTAATCCAATCACATTCAACTCTTAAAAAGGGAACTAGAACTTTCAATTCCCAATCGAATGAGACCTCCTAAGCTTCTATGACCACCCTTTCATAAAGACATAAAGACAATAGCTGATACCACTAATCTCAAGGTTAATAGAAGTCACGAGAATAAAGGGTTCAAACTGCCCCTGTGGGTGGCATTTCACTTGCAGACTAATACTACTACTACCACACCGCAGCACTAAGCCACCTGAGACTGGCACAGCTACGCAGCTCTTCCTCCATTCTAATCTAATCAAAGCCTCCCTCTTTACAGCCTCCCAGGAAGTTCTTATTTCCCTTAAATCTTGCAGACCAGGCAACAAATTCAATGGACGAATGTTTGGGATGAGTGACATCCAGGCAAAGGGAGGTCTATTTTTCTGAGTAAGTGTTTGACTTATGTAAAAGGGACTTTTTCCGGGTGAAAGGTGATTCATTTTCGAGAATACGGCAATAAACAGATGGACACAAAAACAGGTAAGTATAAGAAATTGTGCAAAACAAAATCCTAGCGTTTCTAGGAAGCTTGCCCCATCCCATGCCTAGATACATGTTCGTTTCATTCTTGAATGTTTGTTTCCTAATACCGAAGGTGAAGTAGCAAAGAAACCACAAAAGTTTGTCAATGTCATACAGCTACCTTGAAAATATGTATAATTAAAAAAATATTTTCACCTAGGATCGAACTGGGGACCTTCTGCGTGTTAGACAGACGTGATAACCGCTACACCATGGAAACTTAAAATAAAGACTATTTAGAAAATATAAATATTCGTAACTAATTATTCGCAGAGTACTTTGCACAAAATTATTCAGTAAAAAAAACGACTAAGCACTTGTTCGAGAATCGATTACTGACTTTGTTTGTCTCATCTCTTTGCCCAATACTTTCTAGATTAAAGTCCGGTAAATTTATAGTTTTTACATTACTTTGCTAGGTAGAAAGTGAATGGTGTGCGTGTAACTGAACCACCGTGTAAATAAACCCCAAGCAACTGAACCCCTTTAACTGAACCACCGTATAATCGAACCCCCGTGCAACTGAACCCTCGTGTAACTGAACCCCCGGGCAACTGAACCCCATTTAACTAAACCCTTGTGTAACTAGACCCCAGTGCAACTCAACCCGATTTAACTGAACCCCCATGTAACTAAACCCCCGTGTAACTGAACCCCCGTGCAACTGAACTACCGTATTACTGAACCACCGTGCAACTGAACCACCGTGTAACTGAACCACCGTGCGATTGAACCACCGTGCAACTGAACCCCCGTGCAACTGAACCCTCGTGCAACTCAACTATCGTACTTACATTGGGTAAAACACCGTAAGCCCCTTGGCGTAATACACCTAGGGCAAGGGTTGTAAGTTATGCCCTGGGGGCATATAAGGTTTTTACAGAAAGCTTTGTCGTAGAAACTTCAAAAAGGACTCATTCGATTGGAAATTCAAAGGGCTTGTGCCCTTTTTAATAGTCAAAAGTGATTGGAGGACAACTAACCCCCCTCCCGCACCCACCATCTCCCCAGCCATGTTAAATGAAATTTTTGAGATAGCTACGTTGCTCAACGCAGTTAAGAATTATGGAAACTATGTCTTTAAGGATAACAACCCCCCACAACCCCCAGGGGAAAGCTCATAAACTATTCCCTGGGGGCATACAAGGTTCTGATACAGAGTGTTGTTGTAGAAACTTTAGAAAGGGAACATTCGATTGGAAACGTAAATGGCTAGTTCCCTTTTTAATGGTCGAAAGCGATTGGGAGGCAACTAACACCCCTTCCACGCCCACCATTTCCCCATACACATCCAATCAAAATTTTGATATAGCCATTTTACTCAACGTAGTTAAAATTTCAGGAAATTATATGTTAGAGCAGGACACTCGCCCCGCAGTCTTCAGGACAAGGGTTATAAGTTATGCCCTGAGGGCATATATGGTTCTTATGGAAGGAATGCTCGTATAAACTTCAGAGAGGGTTCATTTGATTGGAAATTGAAAGTTCTAGTTCGCTTTTTAAGCGTCAACAGATATCGGAGGATAACCAGCTCCCCACCCAAACCCTTTTTCCCAAATGCATCCGATTAAAGATTTGAGATAGCTATTTTGTTAAAAATAGTTCAAAGATCATATAACAAAAATTCCGGTGTAGACAAAACTCCTCCGGTCCGGGGGGCATGCGTTGTAAGATATTCCCTGGGGGCATATATGGGTCTTATGGAAGGGATGCTCGTATTAACTTCAAAGAGCTCATTTGATTGCAAATTGAAAGTTCTAGTTCACTTTTAAAGAGTCAAAAGAGATTGGAGGGTGCCTAGATCCCCCTTCCCCCTCCACGTCCTTTTTTCCTCAAACCCATCCGATAAGAACTTTGAGATACCTTTTTTTAAAAAAAATAGTTCAGAGACCATATAACGAAAACTCCTGGGTCGACACAGTCCCCCGGGATCAGAGGCCAGGCGGTGTAAGTTATGCCCTGGGGGAATATATATTTCTTATTGAAGGGATGCTCGTAAACGCTTCAGAGAGGGCTCATTTGATTGGAAATTGAAAATTCTAGTTCAGTTTTTTAGAGTCAAAAGAGATTGGAGGGCAACTATCCCCCCCCACGCCCCTTTTTCCCCAAATTCATCCAATAAAAATTTGTCAGAAATAGTTCAAACATCAGATAATAAAAACTCCGAGGTTGACACAAACCCATTTTTCACTTTGATATTGTTCCTTTGATACTAGTATTGATTCTTTGATGAATATGATTTTTTTTTAAGCTTGATTTTGAAATAAGGAATTTTTAAAAACTTGAAACTTTTTGCAACCAAAAACGAACAAATATTAATTAAAAAAAAATTCAGAAAAATAAGTTTTTCAAAGAAAGGTTTTTCAAAGTAAAGGCCATTTTAAACTTAAGCTCAGCAGATACAAATACCTCAAACAAAAGCACCAATGACGCAGTAGTGATTTTTGTTCGTTTCAAGCTTGATTTTCATATTCAATTTAAGTTTCACTCGTTTTAAGATTTATTTATTAATTTACGATAATATCTATTGTATGTTTGTATGTATTGATTGTTCATTTAATTTCTGTTTGTTTTAAGTTTCAATTATACTTCAGTAGGAAAATATTTTTTTCGTTTTAAGCTTCATTTTCATATTCAACCTAAGCCTTACTCGCTTAAGTTTAAAATGACCTTTACTTTTCTTTGAAAAACTTATTTTTCGGAAAGTTTTTTTTTTAATTAATAGCTAGAAATATTCTTGAAACTTTTAAAGGAGCTAATTCGATATAAAGTTAAAAGTTGTAGGGCTGTTCTAGAGCTATACAAAAATGTGCTTCAATCCCACTTTCTAGGGCTATAATGATGGAAAGTAAGTGAGGGCTAGGACACGTGTTGCGGTTGAAGGATTGCCAAAGATTGTCCTTGTTTGCCAACCATCTAGAACCAAACGAGGTTCTTGTCCATTATTCAGAAAACACCAAGAATTCGGATCTGCAAGATCAGACAATGACCGGTCTGTATTCGAAGACAATTAACTTAGGCTCAAAGGGAAAACTACAGTAAATTTTTCGTTATTCATATTATTGATTTACGAATAAAGTAAACATACTACTCGATGCCTTTTTTTATGCTCTTTCCAAATATAATAATAATTTTTATTGGAAATTAATTTTACTCCCACCCCATATATACCAATTCAGGGTATATGTTCGCGTGTCAGGTGGGTGGGGTTAAAGTTTATTTAAGATATAAATGAGAGGTAAGTTTAAACTTTTCCCCCACCCCCCTAATGTGCAAATATATACCCTGAATTGGTATATACAAGGGTGGGGGGTAAAATTCATTTCCGACAAAAATGATTATTACATTCGGAAAGAGCATAAAAAAGGCATCGAGTGGTATGTTTACTTTATTTGAAAGTCAATAATATGAACAACGAAAAATTTACCAAAAATACGTTGTAGTTTTGTTTTAATTAAATATTTAATATATAGAGTTGGTATTTTGGTTAGGTTAGGTTACATTTTGCATGCACCGCCGTTATATTTAACCCCACCCCCCTAGTATGAAAAAATGTTGCCCAAACTATATATATCCTATCAATCCCCCAAGCGTCTCACTTGTTTCAACCCGATTATCTGTAAATTGTATCAACTTGGGGGTTTTCTGAATAATGGACAAGTACCTCAAATGAAAACCAGGTTATCAGCTAATGAAGTTGAGAGATGTCATAAGGAAATATTTAAGGGAAATAAGAATTTCTTGGGGGGGGGGGGGGGTTAAAAGGGAAGCTCTCCATCGATTGTGATGGAGGAGGAGCGTGTGTAGCCTCTAATACCTTCTATACCATTTTGTGCTTGAATGGCCAATAATCTTTGAATGCCGATGTCACTTTTTATTCCTTCAAATAATTTCCGAACACCTGGGTGATAGCAAGAGAACATAGCGTTTAAAGCATGATGAAAGCTTTCTGTAGCATTGGTTGTTTTTGGTTCGCAAACTAGTGCATCGTTTGTATGATTCCAAAGCTGAGGTGGGAATCTAGGTCTTGTCCTACGGCCATGGATCTGGACTCCCCATATGTGTGTTTCGTCAAAATAAAACAGTAGCTCTGTGCAGTCATCACGATCCGGAAACTGCCCACATAATAACTCAAATATGTTTACTATGTCATCAGTTGGAACGAATGCCATAGCACACAAACTTTTCACAAGCATGTTAAAGTGGACATTAGTTTCATATTCATTTTTTAAACCTATGGCACAAACTTTTCTTTGTATGCTCTGGCTAAAATGAAAAAAGCATCCAGATATTTGAGCGTTTGGAAAGCCTTGCTTAAATGCATTTATTGCTTCTGCCTCAAAGTCCAGCAATATTTTACTCAAATTGGTTAGAGGAGCTACTTGCTTAAAATATTCAACCATCCTTTTGTAGGTTTCTTCTGCCTTGTTAGTTAGAAGGAAATATTGACAAGGAGGGGGGGAAGCATCTCCTATTTTTCCATGTATAGTGTAAAGTTGGAAGAATACACGTGGTACGTATTTAAAGGTTCCGTCACAGAGTATTAATTCCTATCTTTCAAGAAGTTTCGCCATATTATTGTTTCCCAGAACCAAAATTCTTTTGTCATCATTTTCTCCTGAGCCAATGAAAACTAAATCCTTATATTCTTGGGGAATCAAAAAAGGGCACGAATTTGGCTCTCTTTGCTCAAATGTTTTGTTCCGCCTCTCCCTGTGAATAGTTGATTCAATTGAGCCTTTTTTTGGTAGTCTGGACATTACATCTTCATTTAAATTTCTCAAGTGTACACCTAGGACATTTCTAGTAGAAACCCTTGTTGCTGCGGCTGCACCTTTGATTTCAGCTAGAACCTGATTCCTTTTTATGTTTAAAGGATCACCAGAGTGAAAGTGGTCACGTGGTTGCGTCACAATTTGTTCATTTTTTTTGTTATAGTAGCTGAACATTTATATGTAACATACTTGCGACATCCCCATAAGATGGAGCCATTCTTATAGTTTCTATGGAAAATGTACTCATGTCCATTCAAGGTTAGAACATTTCCACCACGTTGAGATTTAGTAATAGCAAATCCAGATATCAGAATGACAAAGACACAGACACACCAAAATGCTTTTACATAACTTAAAAGTCAAACTGAAAGAGCTTTGAGAACCGGTTGTAATTGTGAAATCGATGCGTCTATTTGCCCCTTGGCTCATCCTTACCCAAGTCCACTGTACACAGATAATATAGCAGTAAATTCACCGCGGATGATTTCTGGCTCTTCACTCTCGGTGCGTACAAACAGCTCCTCCCACTTACTCTTTTATAAGCGGCTGAGTAATGTTAGTATGTATTTGTCAGTCACTGAAAAATTGTTCGAAATTGTATTATTCGTAATTGCGAAAACAAAAAGAAACTTGGTGAGCCGGCGAAATGGTTTGCAACTGTCCCATCTCACAGGTATGACTTAATTTATATACAAATTATGACTTAATCTATTATTTACAATAATTATTATTTATAAACTATTATTTATATATTAACTGGGAAACTGGCTGAGAGGACTTCCCCCTTGAACAATTTATAAGATTTTTTTGCGCACATGTTGCATATTACAAAGTAAAATTTAAGAATCCGGAAATCGAGAGACGTACCTATCAAGGAAAATAAACTAGCAAGTAATTATTTTAGTTTTATTATTTTAAATATTTGATTATCTTTTTTTTGAACAAAGGGTCAAGATTTTTTTAAACTTGTGTTTGATTATCTCCTTAATAAGCTCCTCAGTACTAAAGACAATAAAAATTAAACCAATATAAATAAACATATGTGAAAAGTGGAAGTGACTATATTTAATTTAGCTGCATATCTACATTCATGCCCACCACGTAATTTCCCTTTGAGAAAAAATTGATAAAACTTTGGAATTAAAATATCAATGCGAAGCGCCAAATTTCATAATCAAATGTCGTCACGTTATGGCATTGTTCAAATAAAACTTATTTTTAACTTGATTATCGTTGTAAATTCATTCTTTGTTTTTCTTTCCATCCCTACACCAATGTTATATTTACCTTTTGCATTATTACAGCCCACTGTATATACATTTATATGAATTGTTCTACCCGTGAAAAGATCTAATGTCGCTTATGTTTTTATGTTCTCTGGAGCACTCGCACCTCGGTCCTGGTTTTTATAATGGGCGAGATAGGGAACGATCATACTGTCTATTATTAATATTAATTAAAAAAAAACTGTACGACAGAGTTGTTTTTCAAATCAAGGTAACGCTCCATTCATACCCTAGTCCACCATGTACAAGGGCCAGTTTATATGAATGCTCAAAGTGACCAGAAATTATAATTAATGAACTGACAGAAAATAAGACAAAAGGAAAATAAACACAAATTTAGTGCAAAGAACATACAACGACCAATAATATAATGAATAAATATGTTTTAAAGCGAGTAATGCTTGGATTGAATATGAAAATCAAGCTTAAAACGAAAACAAATATTTTGCTATTAAAGTATAAATGAAACTTAAAACGAACATAAATTAAATAACAATCAATGCGAACAAACATACACTATATATTAATGTAAATGAATAAATAAATCTTAAAACGACTGAAACTTGAATTGAATATGCAAATCAAGTTTGAATTGAATAAAAATAACTACAAACAAGAGTTTGGGTATCGCCTCACTGCAGAAGCCTAAAACCTACTGCATCATTGGTGCTTTACTGAAAATGAATTATATTACAAATGTTTTCCTTTGTACTTAATATTTAAAATAAACATTAAAAATACAGTAAAATTTTGAACTGATGAGCTGTTAGCAATTAATATCATTATGCATCAAACATTCAGTTAGGGTTGGGGGCACAGTAGACAGAATGTACCCAGTAAGCTTATCGCAGATCATTTCTGGTCTTCGTGAACAAAAAGCTCCTCCCACTTATTTCTGCTTTAGCGGGAATGCGGGTTAGTCTGTTTCCGTTTGTATTTTAGTTTCAATGCACTTTGATGGAAACAGACGGAAACAGACTAACGTGAATTCCCGCTAATCTGACTTCGCCTATGTTTATATCTGCAAAAACGTTCTCCGGAGCACTCGCACCCCGGTCCGGGTTTTTATAATGGGTGAGATAGAGAATGATCATACTGCTAATTGTATAAACTGTGGTTGTGGGGAAGTGTCCTCCTCAAAAATATATTTTCTATCAGGATATCAACTACGCTTAACAAAATGGGTCTCTCGAATTTTTGATTGTTCGCATTTGGGGGAATACTGGGCATGGGGGGGGGGCTAGTTTCCCTTCAATCAATATCGAATATTAAAATGGGCGCTAGCTTTTTTAATGTCCAGTCGAGCCTTTTTTGAAGTTTCTACGACAACACCTTCTATAAAAACCTTAAATGCCCCCAGGGTATAACTTAAAACCCTTCCCCTGAGGGTTGTGGGGAAGTGTCCTCCTCAAAAATATATTATATCTGGAAATCAACTACGCTGAACAAAATGGCAATCTCAAAATTTTGATTGGATGTGTTTGGGGAAATGAATCCTTAAATTACAACCCTTGCCCCGAGGGCTTTGAGAGGGTTCTTATCCTCAAAGACCTAATTTATAGAACTTGAAACTAGGTTTAATAGAATAGCTGTCTCAAAATTTTGAGTAGATGAGTTTTGGGGAAAAGATGGGCGTGAGAGGGGGGTTAGTTGCCCTCAAATCACTTTCGGCTATTAAAAGGGCAATAGCCCTTTAATTTCCACCAATGAGCCTGTTTGAAGTTTCTACGATAACGCCTTCTATAAAAACCTTATATGACCCCAGGGCATAACTTGAAACCCTAGCCCTGAGGGGTGGGGGGGAGTGTCCTCCTCAAAAATATATTTTCTATCTGCACAACAACTACGCTGAAGAAAATGGCTCTCTCAAAATTTTGATTTGATGCGTTTGGGGGAATAATGGGCGTGGGGGGGGGCTAGTTTCCCTCCAATCATTATCGACTATTAAAATGGGCTCTAGCTGTTTGAGTTTCCAATCGAATGAGCTTTTTTGTGAAGTTTCTACGACAACGCCTTCTATAAAAACCTTATATGCCCCCAGGGTATAACTTAAAACCCTTCCCCTGAGGGTTGTGGGGGAGTGTCCTCCTCAAAAATATATTCTATCTGGAAATCAACTACGCTGAACAAAATGGCAATTTCAAAATTTTGATTGGATGTGTTTGGGGAAATGAATCCTTAAATTACAACTCTTGCCCTGAGGGCTGTGGGGGAGTTCTTGTCCTTAAAGACATAATTTCTAGACCTTAAAACTAGGTTTAATAAAATAGATGCCTCAAAATTTTGATTGGATGTGTTTGGGGAAAAGGTGGGCGTGAGAGGAGGGTTAGTTGGCCTCAAATTACTTTTCACTGTTAAAAGGGCACTAGCCCTTTAATTTCCACGAAGGAGCCTGTTTTTAAGTTTCTACGACAACGCCTTATATAAAAACCTTATATGCCCCCAGGGTATAAATTAACCCTCTTGCCCTGGGGGTTGTGGGGGAGTTTCATCCACAAAATCATATTTTCTATCTGGATATAAACTACTTTAAACAAAATGGCTATCTGGAAATTTTGATTGGATGTATTTGGGGAAATGATGGGCGTGGGGGGGGGGGAGGGGGGCTATTTACACTCCAATCACTTTCGACTATTAAAAAGGGCACTAGCCCTTTAATTTCCAATCGATTGAGCCGGTTTTGAAGTTTCTACGACAACGCCTTGTATAAAAACCTTATATGCCCCCAGGGCATAACTTAAAACCCCTTGCCCTGAGGGTTGTGGGGGAGTGTCCTCCTAAAAATTATATTTTCTATCTGGAAACCAACTACGCTGAACAAAATGGCTATCTCAAAATTTTGATTGGATGTGTTTGGGGGAATGATGGGCGTGGGGGGCAGTAGTTACCTAGTATGCACTATGAGATATACATGAAAATATACATTGAAATTGCTGGTGATTTGAACGGTACATGAAGATATACATTGAATTGCGCAAGAAAAACCCATGCCTGAGACATTAAACTTACGCTTGAATATTTTAAAAGTTGGCACACTAAAATGCATGTTATGAAACTAAAGACAAGGTTTTTTAAACTTGGCAAGGTATAATGTAGTCAAACATGTTTTGACAGTATGGTCGTAATAATAATATAATTTAAGCAGACAGGTTTTTTTCTGTTTTTGATAAGAATTGCACAATGAATGTACATCGTCAGTTCACGTGCATATTTTTCATAAAAAACTGGTACATTTAAAAAGGGGTAATGAGATTTGCGAATTGGAGTGTAGGATTCGCGAATTTGATCCTATTAAGGTGGAGAAAAAAAGAAAAGGGAAATTTTGCCTCAATTTTGGAGGGAAAATCAAAAATGCTCACAATCGAAGATAATTTCCATTAGTTGAAAATGCTTATTTTTTAATTTAATTGGGAATGAAAAGTCAAACTCTAACATACGGCTCCACCGAAACGTAATTAACCTTTTTCAAAACAAACGATGAACAACTACGAGCGTAGAAAATACCACAAAATGAAAACAACAAAATAAGCAAAGTGGTAAAAAAAAATTACAGTATGTAGACGGTGAGAGCCGCCGTTTACCCCCCCCCCCCCGCGAAAAACATCCCTTAAGGAAAATACCCCTCGGAAAATAAGACCTCACGGAAAATACCCCCTCCCAGAAAATACCTACCCGTGGAAAATCTCCACCCGCCCCCCCCCCCAAAAAAAAAATACCTCATGCGGTTGGTTAGTCTCCAGTCATTTTCGAATTATAAAAAAAAAACTAGAAATGCCTGGGGATTATCAAACAAATTCTACCTCCATCCTCCTGTAGTCTCTCCCTTAGAGCTAATTCTGTATTTAATTGAAGGTTCAATGAGAGCTGAGATGTTTTGGCATGAAAATACATCCTTTGATGTATCTCCCTCTCTTCCTAGCTTCAAAACAATCAGATAACCCCACTGCAGGAGTTTCAGTTCCTCTTTAAGTTTTTTTGATTTGTCTATTGCTTGCAGATAGTATTTGTCATTGGGTAACATACGGAAATTTTTTGTGTGGGGGTTTTCTGGAGGATCTTTCAAGAGAAGAAAGTATTAGCACGGAGGAGCAGGGACAAGATTTACACATAAATTCCTCTTTTCCACTTCCTTTAGCACTTCTCAATTAAACTAAAAAATAACACGACTCAAAGAAGATTTTTAAATTTTGAAAACCATAATTTCCGCGAGGGGGGTATTTTCCAGGTGATGGGGTTTCTGTGGGTGGAGGAGGGGAAATTTTCCACGGGAGAGGGGAAGGGGGTAAACGCTTAGACCCGTAGAAAGTGACAGGGTGAAGGGAACCCCATTAACAGACATAAAAAAGACAAATAAAACTGGATTTAAGAGTTTATGATGTCCGATTTTCTTTGTTTTTGCGACAACAAAACAGAGCATTTTTATAAATCAGCATGACAGTAATTTATATAAAGACTTAAAAAAGTAAACAATTCCAACAAGGTTGAACATGTAAAGATTCTATCTTGTGTTACCCAATGTAAGTACGGTGTTTGAGTTGTACGAGGGTTCAGTTACACGAGGGTTCAGTTGCATGGTGGTTCAGTTGCAAGGTGGTTCAGTTGCACGGTGGTTCAGTTGGACGGTGGTTCAGTTGTACGGTGGTTCATTTGCACGGGGGTTCAGTTACATGATGGTTCAGTCACACGGGGGTTTAGTTAAATGGGGCTGAGTTGCACGAGGGTTCAGTTAAAGGGGGTTCAGTTGTATGAGGGTTCAGTAGCACGAGGGTTCAGTTGCACGGGGGTTCAGTTGCACGATGGTTCAATTGCACGGTGGTTCAGTTGTTCGGCGGTTCAATTGCACGGTGGTTCAGTTGTACGGTGGTTCAGTTGCACGGTGGTTCAGTTGGACGGTGGTTCAGTTACAGGGGTTCAGCTGCTTGGGGTTCAGTTACACGGTGGTTCAGTTACAATGGAACCAAAGTGAATATATTGCTCGATGCTTCTTTTTATGTTCTTTTCAAATATACTGAACGCTTCCATCGTAAATTTTATTTTGAGCCCTTAAACGGACGCTTAAAGTGAAACCTTGTTCCTTATTATTTGCCACTAGGAAATGGTTACCAAAACTCTGAAAACTGCGGTACTGCTCTATTAGCTAGGCAACAAGCGAGACAGCCACTCGAGAAAAGCAAAGATAAAGTAGGCATTACCCAGTAATTCCGATGAGATGCTGAATAAACAAGGGGTTTCTCACTCCGGGAACAATATTTACCCCCAACCTCTAATGCGTAAATATATAGCCGAATTTTTTTCTAAACTATTATATTTTCATCGTATTTTGTTTTATTTCATATTTTATTTGGTTAATTAGCATTAACCAAACTTCACTTCTCGCGTGTTGCCTAGCTAATGGAACAGTACCAAAATTACTTCAAAAATCATAAATACTTACTTATATCATTCCTAAAAGCGCACTCATTCACTTTACAACCACGCTTATTATGCTCCTTTCCAAATAGTATATTGGAAAGAGTCGTTTGTTCCTAGCAAATAATGTAAAAAAAAAAACTACAAATAGCCAAAATTCTTCAGATAGACAGGATTTCAAAATTTTAGTCGGTTTGGATAAATTAGGCTAATTTCTAACAGTTCAGAATTATGCCAATTTATAAAATCTTACAGTATTTCTTCTTTTCTTTAATGGCATTCACAGGGAATTCATAAACTATCGTTTGCGCCTTCCTAACAAAAATTTATTACGCACAATTTTACATACAAATGTATTTAAAAAATAAATTTTTTTTTTTTTTTTTTTTTTTTTACTAAGAATGGTTAATGATTTCCTATGCAAAAGAAGGGATTTTCCTAGTTGTTAAATGTGAGGGGCTCTGATTTTCCAGCTAAGAGTTTTCAACGATGGCGATTTCAGCACTGAGCTTTTTATTACGATTGAACGTCATTTTTGAGGGATCCCAGGCTTGAATATAAATAGTATCTATTATTTCTGAATCATATTTCCGAGTCCATTGGGAAATATTTAGAAAGTTTCTTGGTAAACGTACTTTAAACTTCCGATAACTATGAAAAGATGTAACCCTTCTGTGGCGCAATAGATCGATCCCTGCTTGCCAATGCAGGTTCCTGGGTTCGATCCCAGCTGCAACAGGCTTGATGTCTATCTTTGTAAAAAAAATATTAAATAATAAAAAAAAAAAAAAAAAAAAAAACTAGGCAAATGAAACGTCGACAATCGGCGGCGCCGAGTGGGACTTACAGCCTCTATGTTAAGTAGAAGTAAAAACAGGCCGTGGTTCACCCTTTACTAAGTTGTAGCTTCTGTTACGGCCATGTTCTCTTTGCCAAATGCTTACTAGATTAAATTCTTAAGAAAGGCAGGATTTTAAGATTCTCCAGTCGATTTGGCTAAATTGAATTCATTTCTAGCAGGTCGGGTTATACTAATGTGTGACCTCTTAGACAGTGCCTCTTCTTTTCTTTCTTGATGTTAACAGAGCTACTTGGAATTCTTAAACTAGTGTTTCCACCGTCCTTACAAAAATTTATTACGCACAATTTTACTGACAAATGTGTTTCAACGAGCTACCAAAAAAATTTAGTTGGTGATTTCCTCTAACAATCGTTCTTGGACTTCTCCAAGAACGATTATTGGAACGAAGGTTCGTAGATTTGAGTCATATATATATATATATATATATATATATATATATATATATATATATATATATATATATATATATATATATATATATATATATATATATATATATATATATATATATATATATATATATATATATATATATATATATATATATATATAAACAAAAAAAACGAAATATAACACAATAGTTGCACATTTCTTAATTTAAAATGATTATAGAGAGTTTTAGTCTTTTGCAGTTTTCTATTGCATTTTAAGGCTTGTTCTGAAATTTCAAATAATGCATTAACTTTTGAACCATTTGAAACATTGAAGTTTCATCTGAAAATCCTGCAAAATTATCCACTGAAGGAAACACTATCACAACAAAAGAGTATACCGTTCGACCCATTCAACATTCTTTCAAAAACAATGGTCGCTTACTGTGGACCTTACACAACCTCCCCTCTCCCCTCTTAATGAAGCCAGATACAGCCCTAGACTATACAGAAAAAACTTCTGAAGAAATCATAGGCAACGGAGTCGCGCTGCCTAAGTAAAGAACGATGTTAGCACAATGTATTATTTATTATTTTGTTTTCTTCCATACCAGGGCACTTCGTATCGAAGGAGTTGTCGTAGAAACTTCGAAAAGGGCTCATTCGATGGGAAATTGGAATGGCTAGTGCCCTTTTTAATAGTCGAAAGTGACTGGAAGGCAACTAACACCCCTTCCACGCCCCACCATTTCCCCAAATACGTCCAATCAAAATTTTGAGATAACCATTTTGTTCAACGTAGTTGATTTCCAAATAGGAATTATGTTTTTGAGGAAGACACTCCCCCACAGCCCTCAGGGCAAGGGTTTGTAGTTATGCCCTGGGGGCATATAAGACCGATGTTGGCACACTGTATTATTTATTATTCTTTTTCCTTTAGACCAGGGCACTTCGTAACGAAGAAGTTGTCGTATGAAACTTCGAAAAGGGCTCACTCAATAGGAAATTGGAGTGCCTTGTGCCCTTTTTAATAGTCGAAAGTAATTGGAAGGCAACTAACACCCCTTCCACGCCCAACATTTCCGGAAACACATCCAATCAAAATTTTGAGATAGCCATTTTATTCAACGTATTTGATTTCCAGATATAAATTAGGTTTTTGAGGAGGAAACGCCCCCACAGCCCTGAGGGCAAGGGTTATAAGTTATGCCCTGGGGGCATATAAGGTTTTTAAGAAATTGTTGTCGTAGAAACTTCAAAAAAGGCTCATTCGATTGAAAATTCAGAGGGCTAGTGCCCTTTTTAATAGTCAAAAGTGATTGGAGGGCAACTAACCAACCTCTCACGCCCACCTTTCCCCAAAGACATCCAATCAAAATTTTGAGATAGCCATTTTGTTCAACGTAGTTGAAAGTTCTGGAAATTATGGTTTTGAGAATGACAACTCCCCCCCCCCCACAGCCCTCAGGGCAAGAGTTGTAAGTTATGCCCTGGGTGCATATAAGGTTTTTATAGAAAGCGTTATCGTAGAAACTTCAAAAAGGTCTCATTCAATTGGAAATTGAAATGGCTAGTGCTCCTTTTAGTAGTCGAAAGTGATTGGAAGGCAACTAACACCCCTTCCACGCCCACCATTTCCCCAAACACATCCAATTAAAATTTTGAGAGAGCCATTTTGTTCCACGCAGTTGAAAGATCTGGAAATTATACCTTTGAGCAGGACACTCTCCTCACAGTCTTCAGGGCAAGGGTTATAAGTTATGCCCTGGGGGCATATAAGGTTTTTATTGAAATCTTTGTCGTAGAAACTTGAAAAAGGGCCCATTCGATTGGAAATTCAAAGGGCTAGTGTCCTTTTTAATAGTCGAAAGTGATTTGAGGGCAACTAACCCCCCTCTCACGCCCACCTTTTCCCCAAACACATCCATCAAAATTTTTAGATAGCCATTTTATTCAACGTAGGTGAAAGTTTTGGAAATTGTAGTTAAAAGTCTTTAAGGATGACAACCCCTCTCCCTCCTCCACAGCTCTCAGGGCAAGGTTTGTAAGTTATGCCCTGAGGGCAAATAAGGTTTTTTCTAAAAGGGTTCATTTGGTTGGAAATTGAAAGGGCTAGTGCCCTTTTTAATCGTCGAAAGTGAATGGAGAGTAATTAGCCCCCTCTCACACCCACCATTTCCGCAAACACATTCAATCAAAGTCTAGAGATAGCCATTTTGTTCAACGTAGTTGAAAGTTCTTGAAATTATGTATTTGAGGATGACAAACGCCGCAGGGCTCTGGGGGGCTCTTGAAAAAGAGCTCACTTCAAAAAATACAAATGAATGTGCATTGTCAGTTTAATATACATATACTGATATTTAGTAATCAAAATGTTAATATTATTCGATTTATTAAAGTTATAAAAGTAAAAAAATTTATATTTTTCTGTAAAGTCCAAATTATGTTCTGGCCTTGGGAAGGCATAGGGGTTTTCAGCCCAACTCATGTTAATTTCTGCTCATTTTGAGTTTGAGTCGGTTATTTATTGTTATTTCTGTTCGTTCGGGGTTTCATTTATTATCGATGCTTATTTGCGGTGGTTTTGCGCATGCTAAATTATTTGACTTTATTTTTGCTCATTTTTGGTTTAATGGAGTTCTTTACTTTGCTTTGAAAAACTTAATTGTGGAAATTTTTTTTTTAATTAATCATTATAAAAACAAAATCCATACTTTATAGTGTGTAGAAAAATGTTGCTAGTAAGATCTTCAATCGCTTTCTTTGATGTTTTAGAATAATATTAACCACTATGTGTTTCCGTGTTTTAAATGATTGCGTCTCTCTCAATTTCATGAACGGCTGAGCATTTCAAAGATTCTAAAAGTTTCCAGAAAGTTATCGAATCTTACAACTACACAATTATTTCTGAAATTGAGAGACACTAGCATCTGAAACACAAGTACACGTGGTAATGAAAAATAATATTCCAGGTGGTTTGAAAACACGGTGAGCAAACGTAAATTAAAGCGAAGATGACCCTAAAAATATAATTAATGGAATTTTCTGCATCTTATACCCTGGAAGCTATCCTGTGCAAAAAGTTGCAATTAAAATCTATTACCCCTGCTTTTTCCTTCTTAGCTGTCTGTCTGCTTGTAAAAATATATGCATAGTTCTATTTTTCCCTTAGATATGCATATTTTAAGTTTTTGTATTTGTAGGTTTGCGTTCTCTTAGACCATATTTACTACTAAAGGCTCATATAGCAAGGATCAAAAGACGGGAAACATCACGAAGTTTTTACAAGGGATCTGGAGCTTCGGAAAAAGGCATTTTGAGATGAAAATAATGGAATATTTGCAATCTAAAAGATTACTTCAAAAGGTTTTCATAGAAAGGGGGTGGAAGGGTCCTTCGAATCAATCTTTTGTGAAATGGTCCATCTCACGCCTGTCTGTATTTATATCTAGAACTCGTCTTTTTTTTCTTTTTTTGTGCTATCTTGAAATCTAGCTTCGACTTTCTCGTCCCGCGGATGAGGGGGGACGCAATAAAGATTCTGAAGACCCTTGCCCCTTTGCAATGTCCTTGGGTGCTTTCTTTAGATGTACCAAGGCTTTCAAGGAGGATTGAGTGAGAATTGCTAACAGCAATGGGATTGGTACATAAGTATGGACGGAACTGCTGACGCTCAGCAGCGTCATATTCGTAGTAATAGCAGTATAAGCTATGAAAAAATCCTAAACATTTTCAGCACTTCAATACGAAGACCTTATTATCCCCGGCTTTTTTTTATCTTTTTTTTGCTACCGACAACTCAGAAAAGGTGCTAATCTAAAAATGCTACCTGTAAGGATCGTATCAAGGAATACTCCTAGTTCGGGACTCTTTCCCGAGAATATTATAGCCTTTTCTGCAATATACTGCAATTTGCACACAATTCGTCTGTTTGTGCATTTTTGAAGAACTTCCCTTGCCCTACCTCCAAGAAATGAGCCCCGAAATTCAGCCGTCCTAAAAGTGATATCTATAATCCAATTGCCTTCAGGCTAGCTTCTGCTGGACTAGACTGGATCATGCTTGATCGAGCAGTAAAACTCATAAACCCGTGTAAATTCTCGTTTTTAGTATCCCAACCATCGTTTGGTCCAAAAAGAAAAAAACTTTAAAAAGTAAAACAATCCTCCGACATAGGTTCTCAAACACTAAAATATAGCAAATTTATGTAGAATCTCTAGAATATATTGCGCCTTGAGAACAGGCTGCAACGCAAGGATTCATTAGGGAGAAGAAGGGTAGTGAATTCTCCAGAAGAGTAAAACACGGTTTTACATAAAATCATAGCTAGTAACCCAGAGAACCGTAGAAATCTTAGGATTCTGAGGGACCAGGCCCATTGGTCCCCTCTACTTCGTACGAGACTGAATATGAATTAAGAGTATTCTGATTTGTTTCTTACCTGGTAAGGAACATAGGTAGAAAACCATTAACAGCTGTCTTGGCTTGTTCTGGGCTCCTAAGAAGGCTTCGCAGAAGACGCAGGGCAGATATTCGGACAGTTCGAGTCTTATGCAACAAGACAAGGGCAACCCTGAAAAATTAATTTTAACATCAATTGAACTACTTATTAGAAACATGAAGATCATACAGCATTTCGATTGTTGTCTTATTTTTAAAAGTCAAATTGTGTCTTGTATGATAAATTCAGAAGATCAAAATTATTTTAAATGATAAGGCTGAGCATCGAGAAAGTGTTCCTCTAAGTCTGTAAAAACAGTTGTTCTGCCTGAGAGAATGTTAAGTTTTTTTTTCTTTTTCGTTCTTTTAGTAGGTAGGTAAAAGTCTAGATAACAATCTCGAGCAATAGAACGTCCCAAACTAGACCTTACCACAGATTCTAATTTTCGGTTGAAATTAGTAGTGATAAAATCATTCAATTTTTTTGATCTGAGAAGATTTGTCGAACTCTAGGTTTACACAAAAAAAAACTACAAGAGGCAATATCCGTGAATTGCAACACTGCGCAGATTTAGTTACCGTTAAGATAACACAGAATTCTTTCTTCCATTGCTATGGCTGTTGCTGCTGATGTAACATCTAAAAAACGACAAAACTATTAATTTATATGGCTGTTGCTATTGTGAAGAAAAAGTTGTCTGGCAAATTTGCCTAGTTGTCTTATATCACTTGGATATTCTCAACTCAACAAATTGCTTGGCAAATCAACTAAAATTGCTAAATTTGGCACCTAAATTGCCAGGCATAGAAATTGCCCTGTGGAACCTAAAGCAAGAGGATTTGTATCTTCCACACAAGTCTGCAAAGCAATAAAATGTAAAGCAAAAATAAGTTTACTCAGTTTTATTGCAATCTTCTTTGGTTTTAGATTAAGGGCTCTTCCATTGACATTATTAAGCTCTTTTATTTTCTTTTTTTCTGATGCCAATCAGTGGTTGTATGAAACTTCATGCGACTTCTTAGACAGATAGGGTAAAATCCACCATCTCAAGACACTTGAACATAAAGTTTGATATTTCAACTTCAGGATTTCTGGATTGTTTTTGCTAAACCAGAGTTTGGAGGAAAAAATTGACTTGTGGGTTGAGATTCTGGTTTCTGTGAAGATCCAATATTACACGCAAGAGCCCCTAATAAGCGCCACGAAGACTTTTTTCCAAGAAATTAATCTCCGACGCGTATAGTCATATGTGACAGCAGCATAAAATGGTTTGGGATATAGTGGAGATTCGTTTGGATACCATGGGAAACTAGTTTACTTATTAAATATAATTTTTCTGTTTCTGACTTGCTCAAGAGAACAGATGCTAGTAAGTGGGAGCAAATTAGGATTCCGGGTACAAGATTCTTTGAATTTTGGAGTGGGTTTTAGGCATATTTGAAAGACACTCAAAAGCAGGATTAATAGCAGCAATCTCAATAAACATAACACCAAAGTCATCAAACAATTTTTCTGAAACAACTTCACCTGAAGTAGTGGGAAATACACCAGGGGCGACCAATTTCCCCATTTCTGATCCACAATATAAATCGGAAGGTGATCAATATGAACTGGAGTAATTAGTAGGGCAATTTCTGTTTCATATATTGTAAGAAAGTCCTTATGCGGAAGGACGAAAATGCAAATTATCCTGGGAAAGCTGCCAGGTCCAAGATAGGAAAACACGAATACGTGCGAGCAATAGGGTATGGAGGCTTCACGAACTAGGTCTCTATAAGCTGATGTGTTTCAAAGCCAATAAAATAAGTGAATGGGATTACTTATATTCTATTTCGGCAAAATAAACTGAAAAAAAAAATCCGTTTTTTAGCATGGAAACACCACAGTTTTTTTTAGAAGAAGTTTGTTTTAATAGCCTACCATAGGTGCAAAATGTGGCATATGATAGCGCTTTGATTTGTCAACATCTTCTGAAACAGAGATTTCGTAAAAGCATTATAAGCTATGAGACCACAGTCAATATCCTATGCATAATGACTATTTGTGTTGAGAGTCTGCATATCCCATAAATATAGGGCCGATAAGACAACTGAGCAGATGCAGAACCCTAGAAACCGGGTTTTTTGGGGGAATTTTAAGGACTAACTTGAATGAGGTTTTGAAGGTTTATCCAATAATGTATCGTCATTGCACCCCTACAACAAATGTTCTTGTAGTGACTTAGTTATCCCAGAGATGATGTCAACCCAATCACCCGTGGAATAATTTGTGGAATATACTTGAACTTACTGTCAAGATTAGAGACCGAATAGTCTAAAATTATTATTGAAAACCTTTTGTGTCAGATTTATGTTGATTACACTCTAAAATCTCTTGGACAATATGAAGCTTCAAGGGTTTTCAAATGTTTTTTTTTTCTTCCTGCGAATTAAAATAGTGATTTCTCTCTAAAAAAAATGAAAGACCTATTCAGTAAATAAAGTTTTATGAAATTTACCAGGCCTGATGGGAAGACATATTTGGCAAATGTTTCAAGAAATAATCAATGGGACAAATCGTAACTTACCCCTAGAAATCTAAAGAAGCATCAAAAAAATGTCCTTGATATAGAAACATTCCTTGATTGCATCAGTGAGGCGGACAAATGCACCTTTTGTCAAAGATATAAACAACAGAACCGTGGCTATAATTAGTTTCTCCATCACTTTTCTTGGACAGTAGTTATCATTACGGGCATATATCACGTTGGGTCATATTTGGGCTTTTCTTTTTTGAAGATTGGGAATTGCAACAAAGGATTTCAAATCCATTTTGTAATTCCAAATATTGTAGTGGTTTAATGCTTTTGTTTGCCCAAAAAAAGAGGAATACGCGTCAATATTCACATCTAACACAAACAGGAAAAATTTACTGCCATCTTAGCCATTGACTCAACAAGACAGACACTGGCTTGCACTATCTTCCTTATACATGTAAGGTGGCATAGCATTTAATCCTTTGTTAGCGCACTGAATAGGTCTGAAGTGGGTGCGTATGCAAGGACATTATATCTAACGACTTCAGTCGTCGCTCTTAGTGGACAGTAGAATATATACTGATGAGAATATTCGGAATATCTTTCGGATTCAGTAGTTTTTCAGCTGCTGTAGTGCTCTGGACAGCTGCAACAAATGCCCATTTCCATTAATTTTTGCTGAACGACGGATTTTTACAATATATAAGATTTCAACCCTGAGGAACTCAACAGTTTGAAATGGGCTTTAGGCGACTTTGTGTACAAACAAAAGTTCAATAAGGATGAATCCTTTTATTAAACAGTGAAACAATAACAAAATCTCTGGATATTTCGGTCACATACACAGTGGCCGTCCTCAGTGAATAAATTGTTATTTGCAGATTGTTTATCTACTCAGAATTGTTATCTGCTGAGGACGGTCACTGTGTATGTGACCAAAATATCCAGAGATTTTGTTATTGTTTTCACTGTCTAATGAAAGGATTTGCCCTACTGAACTGTTATCTGTAAGTCATGGAAAGGCAAAATCCATCCTCAGTATCAGAACTTGAATGCTGATGCCTCAAAATTTGCTACCGACTAACTAATAGGGGCTGGGAGGCGTAGACCAAAGAAGGGACAGGTTGCTGCAGGAGGGCCTAAAGGGGATGGAAGGATTACACTTTAGCTGATGTGTTTTTTTTGTTGTTTTTTTTTGGTAGTAATTATGAGAAAGGAAAGTTGTCCTAGTGAAACACTCATTACCATAGAGGTCCAAACGCAGGCTATTCATCACACTTATAAGAACATTCATGACAGGTTCATTCATGACAATTCACAAAAATATCCGTTTCACCCTCTATAACTCACAATCAACAATAATGTTTGCCTTTTATTCAAACATGTTGTTCTTTTCTCCTAAAAGCCGAATCAAATGAAAAATTGTGCAGTAAGCTATTAAAATGAAGTTTAAGATAACATGTGGAATTGATGCATGCTGTTTTAGGTGTGCACAATGGACTATAGATCAACTTCACATGATTCCCCACACTGACTGAATTTGAGTCTTATTTTGAAAGAATTTCTCATAATGTTACCTGAACTATTTTTTATTTAAGATATTTACCATAAAAAGTCAAACCGATTAAAAACATTGTTACAAAGACGCATGGAACTACAGTTCTTGAAATTTTTAAAGAACCTGGCGGCCAAACATACCGAATGAGTTGGTACAAACACTGAGTTGAAGTAAAGCTAACGCCCTAATCACTAAAACAAGCAAGATAAATACCTATTGTAGATTTTGCATAGTTCGTCATCAGTTAAATCACTGAACTGAGAATGTCTTGGCAAAGTCGATAGCACAGAAAAGATACTAAGAAACTGAGGTGAAGAATTCTCCTTTGCATTCTGAAGCTTATACAGGCACTCTTCTATTATGTTGTGAATATCTAAAAGAAAGTAACTTCCTAATCATCATCCATAATTTACAAGTTTACTTATTTTAAAACAAAAAAAAAATTAAACAGACATAACAAACAAAAGAATGCTGCTAATTGCAACTATTTTATAACCCAAATAGCTTCTTTCACATTTTTCTAAATTAAAAAGGACTGATGATTTCTATTATCATACTATTTTTGTTGAAGGTCAAATATAGCCTAGCATATTCTGTCGTTCGTTCAAAAACTTTTAGACTTATACTACGCTTTCTCTAGATATACAGATCATACGATTTCTGTAATCAGACGATCCTAGGAAGTTTAGCCTAGCCTGTGGTCCCAAGGCCCAGTCAAAAGATCCAAGAAGCCTAATACGGAAGCTAGCACCATGAGTCTGCATCCACAATAGAAACTGCTAGCTAGCACTTAACATCTTTATGCTTGTATGCTTTAAGCTTATATTCTATAAACAAAGTAATCAATACAGCATTACTTATGATGCCAAGTAATTTTAAATAATGTTTCTTAGACACTGTTATGAGGGCTAAACATCATAAGAAAACTTTTTATAGTGTCCTAGGTTTATGAATTATGCCACAGCTAATAACTTTTCCACAACATTTAAGGCCTATACAAGTCAAAAGAGCTCACTCTGAGGGAGGGTGAATATTTTACAGGTTCTAGAGAAGATTTCGAAAACAAAGTTATTTTCCAGGTATTTGAAAAGCCTATGAATTCACACTACTCCACGGCAAAAAAAAACTGAAGCTCTTCAAGAGGTAAATGTATAGTTTTTACTAAGGTAGTCAAGCTATAGTTACAATTTAGCCTCTTTTCCAAATATGATTGAAAACCTTTGGTACTGAAATAATAAGATGAAGATATGCTTGAGATTTTTTCTAAGAAATTACTTTAGGATAACTTTTGGAATAAAACTTAAAAATAAAAAAGAAAACCTTATCAATGAAGTTCAGTCTAGCCTAGTAAACAATATGAAAGAGCTTCTTTCAAAAGACCTATTGTGTTAAATTATTATTATGGGCTGACTCTTCAAACTGAGTCGAAGCTTAGGCCAAACGCCCATAGACTCTACACCAAAAAAAAAGAAAAATTAAAATGAGAGGTATTTTGCTGTCTTGGATCAAACAATTCGTGGTAACGAATTATAAGTAACGAGCAAGTTGGGCCAATAGTAGCCAAAACTTTAAAAAACAAATTTGATAATAATTAATGCATCAAAGGAATTAGCTTTTTATCCTGATTAATTAAAAAAAAAACTTTTTCCACAAAATAAGTTTTTCAACAAAAAGTAAAGAACTCCATTAAACAAAAAATGAGGAAAAATAAAATCAAATAATCTACCAAATTCAAATTCAAATTAATTTATTTAACATAAAAAATACAAACAAATTTACAGCAGCCATCTACAAAAACCCAAAGGTTTGTTTACGATGGCTGCAAATCCATTATTACAAAGCTCTACATTCCCATAACAACTATCTCTTTGTGGGGGAAAATCAGCATTTGAATTAAATCAACATAAAGAACATCTCCTACTCTAAAAGGATTACACTCTATAAATCGCAAGTGAGAAATATCACTCATTATCCTTACAACATCCACTAAAAAAAAAAAAAAAAAAAAAAAACAAAAAAAAAAAAAAAAAAAAAAAAAAAACTTCTAACTAAATCAACTATGACAAAATCAATAAATATCAGCTAGGCTATAGAGCCGACTCCGTAAGCTTTGGCTGGGTAAATTCGCGAAAATGCGACCTTTATCTGTCCAAACAATTTTCATACCAAACATTATTCAAATTTCTAATCATTCAAATTATAACCCAAAAGGTAACGCTTGAATCTACTCTTAAGCTGGCTTACATTATCAGCCTGTCTAATACCATCTAGAAGGAAATTCCACACCCCTAGTCCCACAAAAAAAGGCAGAAACGTAGCACGTTGAGTATTCCGAAGCTCAGATGCAGGGTCATTCGCGTGTATAGTCCCATAACGGTGATAGGATGAATTAGCTTTAAAAAATTCCCAAAATACCTCCGGTGAACACTTATTCAAACATTGATGAGTAAAAATTGCTAACTTGTAATCCCATAACTGATGAATATTTAAAATTTTCAAACTTGTAAGGCAATTCAACGTGCTATTTTCAAACTGAATATAATTACCTTAAATTCGAACTATTTTATTCTGTAAAATTTAGACCTTTCTAAAACTTGAAGTAAAATTACTAGTTCATAGCTTGCAACCATACGATAAATAAGGGCTAACAATAGAATGATATTGTAAAAGTAAAACATATTTCCAACTTAAATTAAAATCAAGACTAAACCCCAAGTATTTAACACCAATTACATGCTTTAAAAATTCACCATTACAAACAATTTTATTATCTAAAACACATGAAACTCTATTTCTACAAAATGTCATGAAATCTGTTTTGGAAATGTTCACTGTCAAATAAATTGAACTTTTAAAACTGCTCGTTTCAGTGAAGGTCTTATTGATATTTTCAATTAAGTGGTTCAGATAAACAGCTGTAATCTTGAAAATCATGTCATTACAAAAGGATGCTAACACTACACCTAATATGTATATTAAAACGAATGGTATCAACGTAAATTCGATAAAGAAGCGGAGCAAACAGGGAACCCTGAGGCACGCCAAAATGGAGCATAAAAGTTTTTGAAATAGAATTTTTAATAGAGACTCGAATAATACGCTGGTTAAGATAAATAAATGAAACCCAAAACGAACAGAAATTACAATAAATAACCGAGTCAAACTCAAAACGAGCCGAAATTAACATAAGTTGGGCTCAAAACCCCTATGCCTTCCCAAGGCCAGAACATAATTTGCACTTTACTGAAAGAATTTATAGTTTGGCCTGCTATTTTTATGCTGGAGGAAAATTTTCAGCAATTTTTAACAACATACGCCCTTTTAAAAATCTGGACACAAATAGTAGTGTTTAATTTAGTTTCATACCTCCTATAGTTGACCTGAAATGGAAAAAATCTGTTTACTTTCTTTGTTAGCTTTGATACACTTACGCTATTTTGATTTCGTTAAATTTTAGGAGCAGAAGTAGCCCCGAAAGTTTGAACATAATACCCTCAGTCGTTCTTGGGATACTGCTGAGATGCCTTATTGGGAATTAGCATTAACACAGTGCATTTTGATTTAATCTTAAGGCAACATTTAGTTTTTAACATAAAAGCATATGGGAAGGCGATTAGTTTCCCTCCAATCACTTTCGACTATTAAAAAGGGCCTCAGCCCTGTCTATTTTCAATCGAATGAGCCCTTTTCGAAGTTCCTACGACAACTCCTTCGATAAAAAGTGCCCTGGTCTAAACAACAACAACAGAAATAATACATTATACCCACATCGATCTTTACTATAATTGAATGAGCCCCTTTTGAAGTTATTACGACAACTCTATCATTAAAAACCTTACATACCCCCAGGGTATAACTTACAACCTTTGCCCTGGGGACTCTGGGGAGTTTGTCATCCTTAAATACATAATTTCCAGAACTTTCAACTACGTTGAATGAGATATGGTATAGAAAGAGATATGGGGAAAGGAGGATCTTAGTTCTCAACTATTTTAAACGGTAATATTTCTCTGTCCCTATCTATTCACAGAGTTTCAATGTATTTAAAAATATGTATACCATACGTTTAAACATCAGAGAACCCTATTGTACAGATTACAATGGCCTCAACCAAGTAGAATATCAAAAGTCACACAGAATTTCTGTCCACGACAACAATAATACCCACGGTCGTCCGCCCAAAATTATGTAGTAAAAATATTAATAAGAGCTTATTCAACAAAACATACTGTTTATTGAAAATTTTTACTAAACATCAGATTTTGTCCAAAATTTTAATTACAATCCAAAATTCTAACTCTTTAGCAGAAAAATTGAAATAGCAGGAGACCACCAACCAATTTAAATTATTTATATATACAATTTAACAGCAAGAAAACCCAGATTTTATGGGACCGGAAGCCCACATTATGTCTTGGTTAGGTCTGGGCATGACTTGAAAAATGATCAGAAATTTAATAAAAATAAAAGTTTTTTTTTCCAACTTAAAGTAAGAAGCAACATTAAAACTTCAAACGTCAAATTTATTCTCTATATGAGGAGGTCTCTTCCTTTAGCCCTTGCTCTTTACACTAAATTTTGAATTTTCGCCCCTATTCTTTAAGAACGATTGCTGATACATAATTCTTTAAGAACGACTGCTGTAACACCAGAGCCGTTGGATTGGAATAGCAAGCTTTTTTAACTACTACTACTACTACTAATATCAACAAACCACAGCGCCAAGCCGCCTGAGGCCAACACAGCTATGCACACTCCTCCATTCCAATTAATCAAAGCCTCCCTCCTCACACCCTCCCAGGAAGTTCGCATTTCCCTTAAATATTTGTTTACGACATCCTCCCAACCCAAACCTGAACAAGATGCTTTCACCTAGCTCTAGACAGTTGGCCAAATAGGACAATCTGTCATCCTTAATCCACAGAACACGCCTGAGCCATCTCAACTTTTCTCTCATTATAAGCCTAGAAAGCATGGGCGCCCATATGGGGGAGGCAGGGGGGGGGGCTCTTGCCCCCCCTGGCTGAATGATGCTGCCTTATTTTTATATTTTTGTTCTGAGATTTCTATTATATAGCATTAAAAGTAGCAATTAGACGAAGTTTGCCCCCCCTGGAATTCAGCTTATGGGCGCCCATGCTAGAAAGCAGGATTGAACCACACTTTTTGTACAGTCTGCTGTTTGAAATATAGTCATTCAAATGCGTACCCAAAACAATGGTTACTCAAATAGCTTTTAGGGCAATATCATATGTTTGTCTATGTTGCTGTACTAAACTGTGAACACACGATAATTAAAACTAATTAGCCAAATCTTCACAGTACTTTTTGTATGTAAATACTCTGATTATATATATATATATATATATATATATATATATATATATATATATATATATATATATATATATATATATATATATATATATATATATATATATATATATATATATATATATATATATATATATATATATATATATAAGAAATGAGGTTAGCAGCTGGTTTTGTATTAAATCAAGAATTAAGCAGGGTTGCGTTCTATCCCAATTTATATGGATCATTTTGATAAACTTTGTCTTCAGGAGAACAGCAAAGGCTATGAGAGATCACGGAATTAACTGGGGAAGTAAAAGTCTCCTGAACTTAGATTATGCTGATGACTGAAGCAATCAAGACGAATGTGTGAGTAAACTGAACGGACTTTTAGGGGTCTTGCGAGTTCAGGGTGTTAAAATTGGCTTGAAAATTAATTGTAAGATGACTAAGTCACTAAGATTAGGAAAAGGTAAGGATGAAAAAGTCAAGTTGGGCAACGAAAAGATTGATCAGATGGGCAGCTTTACTTTCCTTGGTAGTATTATTAGTAAAGATGGTGAGAGCAATGAAGATGTTTAAAGTAGAAAACCCAAGGCTCTAGGTGTTTTTTGACAGTTAAAAAAAGTTTAGAAGAATAGGAAGATAAGTCTGCAAACCAAAATTAGAATATTAGAAGCTACAGTGATGACAGTGGCCAAATATGGCTCTGAAGCATGGACGCTCCGAAAAGCAGATGAAGATTTGCTAGATGTTTTCCAGAGAAAATGCTTAAGGATTGTTCTGGGTAACCGGCTGACTGACCGTATGTCAAACAATAGGCTATACAAGAAATTTGGTTCAATACCACTGTCTAGGGCAATGATGAAAGAAAGGTTGAGGTGGCTAGGGCACGTTGTGCGGATGAAGGATGACAGATTACCGAAGATTGTTCTTTTCGGCCAGCCGTATAGGGCAAAGCCAAAAGCAGGCCGTCCTCGTCTGAGGTGGGAGAACGTCATAAAGAAAGATTTAAAGGACCTGGGACCTTCGTGGGTGGGAATAAAAAGGGAGGCTTTGAATAGATTGGGGTGGAGGAGAAGCGTGATATATATATATATATATATATATATATATATATATATATATATATATCAAGAACTACAAACACTAAGAACGACATAACTGCATACAGAGGTCTTTTTCACTACAAACTGAATTCCCATTTTTATTAATTTTTTAATACATACATGATAGTGTAAATTTCTGCTTAATTTATTCAAAGAATCACATTTCATTTTCACTGTCCTTGATACTTCAAACAAGACTGAATACAGAATGAGTATTTTTTCTGGGTTTAAGCCTCAGTCTGAATGAAACTGATTATAGTATTCCACTGTAGACTGTAGCGTCTTCTTTTTCCAAACATGAAACACATTTGGCAGAGTATGAATCTTGTGTGGTTTGAAATATGTTTCACATTTTTTTAATGGAGAGTATAGCATTTGTCAATACTGTATATTCTGTCTACTGTGGTAGTATTCATACCTGCATGTAGGAGGGGGGTCAGGATTTGAGGAGGGAGTAGCTTTATTGGCTTTTTGTGAGCTTTTTTTGCTGGACAAATATATGTGGGCTAAAATCTTGAAGACATATTTTTTTTTCTTGAAAGTTTCTTGTGAATGTAATTCAAGAGCTAAAAAAGAATTTCACTGGGGGCCTATCCCTCTGGATTCACCACAAGAAGAGATTCCCCTCTCTCCTTCTGACAAGACTGGAACTAAGAAACTGACACTGCTAAGTTAAGAAAATAGTATAAAGTGAAATTTAGGAGAAAGATAGTGGTGTTTCATTATCATGTGCAAATGTTACTAAAAACCTGTCAAACTCAACAGAAGTCTGGTTAAGAGAGCCTAAAAAGCAATTTATGAACTATGAACACCTTAGTATAGAGCAACTCTTAAAACCTACGAAAATTCAATGGCATAAGGTTAGGTGCAGACACCCTGAAATTTTAACAGAGGAGGTGTGTCAGATAATTATTTTGGGATGATATCGCATGTTCTTTTTTGGAATGGGATGGGGTAGAAATACAAAGAAAGATTTTTTTATGTCCAAAGTTTCAAAGCTTTATCAATAGGCACCCCCTCCCTTATGATTATTATTTTAAAAAACTACGTTTTCTAAAGAGTTAAAGAGGCTGAGTCACAAGTTCGAACCTTAAAACGTACAGGGATTAAGAGGTACAGTTGGGGGGCTGCGGCCCCCCAAACCCCCGCTTCTGTATATGAAAGAGGCTGTGCCCTCCTCAACGCCTTGCTCTTTACGCTAAAGTTTTTATTGTTTAAAAAAAAGAGTTGTGAGAAAGTCAAACTTTAGCGTAAAGAGCGAGGCGTTGCGGAGGGCACAGCCCCTTTCATATACGGAAGCAGGGGTTTGGGGGCGGCAGCCCCCTAACTGTACCTCCTAATCCCTGTACGTTTTAAGGTTCGAACTTGTGACTCAGCCTCTTTAACTCTAGAAAACTTAGTTTTTTTCAAATAATTTCTGCACGTTTTTGTACAGTTTATTACTTATTATTGCTTGACTAACTGTTAGCTGATTGTGTCAGGAGTTAAAGTTGGGGGGCTGCCGCCCCCCAAACCCCCTGCTTTTCAAGATTCTTGCGTTAAGGCTTTTAATTTCTAAATACTCAAATCAAATGCACAGTAAGATTTTCTTTTTTCAACTTTTCTTCGAGCATGCGGGTATACGGCATGTTATCAAAGCAGCGGAGACTTACCTGTAAACGAAAAAAAAACAACAATCCTAAAATGCTTTATTTTTATACTATTAAAACCTTTTTTAATTTTCATCAGACGAGACGTAAGGTTTTATCGACTTACGTAATTAAAATCTCTTGACATTCATCAGTGAATGACGTAGTTCCGAGAAGAATGCCAATGCAAGCTCTTGACGGCATTCGTCTAACATGGGCTCTTATGGGAAAAAACGAGGTTTTTCGTAAATGTAAATTGGGGGGATAATATTTTCGGTCTTAAAATATCAAAAGGCCCTAACAGGTCGAATTCCGCTTCGAATGAGTCCTCATTTACCCGGATCCGTTGCCAACTGTGGCCTGCAGGTGTGGCTAACAAAAAAAAAATTCTAATGAACAGTAAGTGGCTATATTTGGTTTTTGGAAAACAGGGAAGGAGTGATCGGATTGAGCTGAAATTTTCCGGAAAAGCTTCCAGGCCTTAAGAAACCTTATCCTCTAAATTTCAGCCCGATCGGACAACGTTAAAGGGGGGCTGTGGTGGGAGGGTTGAAACTTCCAGCCCATTTTCCCCCATGAAGATAAAGTTGAAGGGGGGTGAAATTTTGCGTGTTTCTTAGTTTGAGCTTAGGCTACAAAATGTGATCACTGCCATCTCTCTGTGACCGCTAGGACCGGAAATTGCTTAACATTGTGGTGCGTCGCCTCTTTAAAGAGGCACAAGTGTGCCTCCTTGATACTCAATGTTTCAGCAGGTTTAATAGGCTACTTTTAAAAATTTGATCAATACAATACCTGATCATTTTAAACTTTTTTTGAGGCATTAGATGCCAATTTTAATTATTAATTCATTCTTCCCTTTCTTTTTATAAAGTGACAAGTTATTATGCTTGTCAAATACAGAAAAATATGCCTGTGCGGTTTGTAGATTGTTATCAATATTTTAGGTAATTTTTAATTGCATACCTTTGTCAAGTACAGCCTCACTTTCTTCTTTTTCAGTATTAGTTGAATGACCATCATGTTTTTCTTTTTGCCTAAATCTGATACCTGAAAAAATGATATCAAACAAATTTGAGGATCAGTAATTTAATAAGTATGGAGAGAACATCCTGCAAGCCTTAGGTTGAAATCCTTACAAAATTAACTGGCAAATTATACTAGTGAAAAACTACATTCATATCAAAAATAAGGCAGAACAAAAGACAATATGTGTATCAAGGTCATCAATACAGTATATTTGCAATATCTTGGGTATGACACAGGGGATGAAGTTGTCTTTCAGGTACTCTTGGAGAGAGTAAGGGAAAAAAATGGGACAAGGGACTTCAAATGTTTTAAATTAGAGAGATGTTGAAGGGGATGAACAATTTTTGCCTCTGAACCACCAAAACGTTTAGCACTTCAAGCTCCTATGATATTTATAACCTATGCAGAGCTAAATAGCAAGGTACATCAAAAGACACTATTTGTTAACAGGTTATCAAAATAGTGTACCTGCGATATCTTAGGAAGAGCTGGAGGTATTAAGTTGAAACATTCAGGCAGTGTTGAGGGGGGTAAGTGGATGTTAGGCTATCACTTGGGAGATAGGGTGAAGCTAGATTACAAGACATTATGGGCATCCAGGTTATCAAAATACCTTACCTGGAATATCTCAGAACAGGTCAGGGGATCAAGTTAAAATTTGCAGGTAGTATAAGAGAATAAAGAGGCATGATGATTTCAAATTTTGTGCTGGTGAAGGGGCTAAATATGTTTTCTCTCCAGTCAACCATAATGTCTTTGCACTACAAAATACAGAGGGAGTTACAATCTATTCACAGTTATGTAGCAAGACAATCCAAAAGATACCAGGTTATATGGGGCTTACAATCTATTCACACTTGTGTAACAAGGCAAGTGACAAGACACCAGGTTGTGTATTGCCAGGTTATAAAAATAGTATATCCATAATGTCATGGGATTGCCAGGGGGTTACATTTGAAACTGTTAGTGAGTTCTTCTAGGGCGGGGGGCATGCTGATCTTAAACTTTAACTTAGGGGATGAGGCAGAGAAGGGCTAAACATATTTTGCATTGAACCTTCCTATATATGTTATGCAGCTATTGCTACAACATGATCCCTTGTCTTGATATTATGTTCTGATTGCCCCAAAATTTCACCACTGACCAGAAAAAGCTGTGTTTACAATTTTTCTTTTTATGGACATATGGCTTTGTACATGGCTTTACCAGCTTTGAAATACACACATACATTCCAGGAAGCAAACCAGTTGATGATACTGCAAGGAAACTATTCTTTTTTCAGTTCAGCATAGAAAACAGGATTTCTAGTACTGATTTATTTGGTATTTTGTCAGTAAAATCCTAAATCAGAACATGACTTATGATTTACTTGTTATCTTGTCAGATACAGAGGAAACAAACCAGTTTTAATGATGTACTCACATGTTTTGATACCATGGGTGAATAATATTACATAGTTAAGGAGACTCTGATGCAAAAAAAATCAGAGAAACTTGTGTTTTTCTTTGCAAAAGTTTAAAGAATTTAATTTTTCAATATTGCAAAAAAATCTGAATTTTTTTTAGTTTCAGTTTTTGAGAAATCCCAAAAATACTTAAATGCTGGAAATATTCATTTCAGTTGAAATATTTGTCTTTTACATCACTACCTGCACACCTATCAGGTATGCAAAAATTCTACAATAAGTGAATAGATTATTTGTAGATCATATAGGGCCATGTGGTGCAAAAACATGTAGTAAAATTGGAGGAAGAGCCCTTTTATCACCCCATCTCCTTGGCCAAAACACCCCAAGCCATTCTAAAGACATTATTTTGACTAAGTTGTGCCATGTAGTGTCTTTTGATTTACTTTGCTACTTAAACGTGAACAGATTCTGATAATGGTTTATAGCAAAAACATGTTTAAGTGGATTGTAGATGCAATATTTTTAGCTATTCCCTCTGTCAACCCAAAAATTGAAGTCCCCCCCCCCCCCCCCCCCACACTACCTGAAAGTTTCAAATTCATCACTAAACTGCATAGATTGTGTTTTGATAACCTAGGTCCATGCAGTGATGTTTGGTTTAGCTCTACCTTCTCCCAAGTCATAGTTTAATGTTTACTAACCCCTCCACCCTCAACACTCTGATAGTTTCAACTTGACACCAAAAGTTGTTACCAATATATTGAAAATATGTTATTTTTGATAACCTGGTAATGCATAGTCTCTTTTAACTGACCTTGCTATTTAACTTTATATAGATTATAAGCCTAATAGGAGCTTCTAGTGCAAAACATTTCGGTGGATCAGAGACAACAATTTGTTAGCCCTTTCTCCCTCCCCAAATATAAAATGTGATGTTCTCTTGTCCTACCCTTCCCCTCCACATTAGTGCCTGAAAGTTCCAGCTGCATTCCCTAAACTGTGCCTCAGATATTGCAGATATGATATTCTGATGACCCTGTAATATAATGTCCTCAGGTCTGCCTTTCTCCCTATCAAAGTCGAGATTTAAGACCCACTTAATCCCCCCCCCCCGCTGTCTCCAATACTCACTAAAATTTTCAATTCAAAACCTTGTAGGCACTAGAACTTATAATTCATAATCAAAGGAGCCCCTCCCAAGTTGCTAAAATCACCCCTTCCATGAGCAGTGGAAAGAGAACAATGGTATTTGACCCTTTTCTGGTCTATTTTGGGAGGTACTGGTGTTAATTTTGAAATTTTTCCTTCAGTATTGAAGTTCCCTTAAACCAAGGAATCCAAGATACAAAATTCAAACAAATTAAGAAAAAAATTGGCTTTTTTTGGCCAAATTTTTTTGTGGGGGGGGGGGGGAGGGGATGCCCTAAGACTATTATTTGTGTAGTATGTTCCTCTTGGCTGACAGAATTGTAGCTGTAAGCTCCAGACTGATCTGGTACAAATAATTTTTGGCTGATTTCTGGGGCCCCCTATCCTCCCCTCTCCATAACAAAATGTTTGCTCCTTTCAACCCAGAAATAATTGGTCCAGTCCATGACCCTTAAAGTGCCACAGCCATCAAGGCTGATCTTGATGCTTTCTCAAAGTGGGCAAAATCCTGACAGCTTGAATTTAATATCCAGAAATGCAGTCATTCATTTTGGAGCAAATAACCCTCTGTACCAGTATTTTATGGAATCCAGCAATGGTTCAAAACATCCACTCATATGCAGTCATGGTGAAAAAAGTCTGGGAGTCTTGGTTGATGATAAGCTCAAGCTTAATTTTCACACACAGTCTGTAGTAACCAGGGCCAATGCTAATGATGAATCACAACTACACACAAAAATCAAAAGTGCTGTAAAGTGCCTACTCCAGCGGTTTCAAGAAAACAGGCTAGTGGTGAATTGTTCTAAGTCAAATTTTGTGATTTTCTCTTGAGTTGGAGTTTGCCTGCCAAGCCTGTGGTCATTGATGACTGCAATAGTATTTCTAGAGTTTAAAACATTAGGTATCTTGGTATTCAGCTAGATAGTAATCTGTCATTTGAATCTCATATAGATAAAGTGAAACTAAAGATAAGCCAAAATGTTGGAATGATGTATCACCTTAAATTTCTCCTACCTTATCATGCTATGCGTTCTGTGTCTGATCAGATCTGAGTGATCTAAATTTAGTTTACGTAATTGCCTTATTAAATTTTATTTATCATTGGATGATAAAGAAATTGTTCATGTTTCCCTTCCCTTGTTTAAAAAAAAGTTTGAAGGTGAATTTACTTGATTAATATTAAAAGTTGGCTCAATATTTTCTTTTAATATATTGGTTAATTTTTTTTTTTATTATTGTTAGTGGTTTGGCCTATGATTTTGTCTGGTTTCTCTGATAACCCACCTAAAGATGTTCTATTTGTGTGTCTTTTGAGTCTTGGATCCAGCATGGTAAATTGTATTACATTTTTTTTCTTTTTGTTTTATATATGTTTTCCATTGTCTTTTAATTTAGTATGCCCAAGCATTTTGTTGAGTGTCCTCACTGCCTGGCAAGTTTATATATTTAGTTGTGCTTTATTTTGATGATTAAAACCTTGAACCAACTAAACTCTTGGTTTAATAAAAAGAAAATTTGGAAGCAAATCTCCAGCTATGATAACTAAACTCATAAAGGCTTAAATTAGATAAAATTAGAATTTGGAAAATGCATTGCTACTTCAGTCAGTAAGGGTGCCATATCAATTCTGGAATTGGTGTGGCAGCATGCAACTCAATACATAAAGGGATTTCAAAATCTTCCATATCCTACCCAATTACATTACCTCAAACTACCATCTATCACATATAGATGCAGGCCAGGAGATGTATTAATGAAGACTGGTGCAAGAAACCTTGGATCACAGTATGGAATGCACCAAACAAGTTGAGTTATCATCATCAGTGACTGGCATTCACAGGACTTGTCCTTATTGCTGGCAAGTGCAATTTCAGGTAATGATCAATAGTGGAACATATCATGGACAGACATTGGAAGCTTGAGCCTAATCTTAAAAAATGCTGTCCAGTGTTCAACACAGGATCTTCAAGTTAGAACAAAGCATCTAAAAAACAGATCCCCCTTGTCAGAGATGTTTACTAGTTCTTTACCACTGTATATGTCTGTTGGTCAAAACAATAAGGATTTTACTTTTATCCATAAGTCTGGGTTCACTTCTAATTTGGACTTAATAATTCAATTAGCCTAAAAGAATAGGCTGCTGCATTTTATTACTGCTACTACTATTGACACCTCACTGCAGCACCAGGCTGCCTGAGACCAACACAGCTTTGCTAGCTCCTTGTTCACCTCAATCTATTCAAATCCTCCCTCTTTACACCCTCCCAGGAAGTTATCATTTCCCTTGAATCTTTCTTAGGGTTCCCAGCCCATTTGAGGGTGACCTGCTTTTCATTAGGCCCTAGATGGTTGGCTGAAAAGGACAATCTTTGGCAATCTGTCATCCTTCATCCACAAAATGTGTCCTAACTATCTTAACCTTTCTCTCATTAGATCCCAAAAAGTAGGATTGAACCACACTTTTCATAATGCTTACTGTTGGAAATACAGTTGGTCAGTCTGGTACCAAAACAAAATGTATATAATTTCTCTGGAAAACATCTAGGAAATCTTTCTCTCTTTTTTTTGAGCACTCATGCTTCAGAACCATACTTGAACACTGTCATCACAGTATCTTCCAATATTCTAATCTTAGTTCACACACTTATCTTCCTATTCTTCCAAACTATTTTCAACTGTATTCATCTCTGGGCCTTTGCTATTTTACTTTTTATGTCTTCATTGTGCCCCCACCTTTGTTAATAATAAAACCCAGGAAAATAAAGCTATCCTCTTGTTACATGACATTGCCTTCACCTTTATCTATTCCTGGTCTCAGCAATTTAGTTTTCTCAACAGTAATTTTCAAACCTATTTTTGTACCCTGAACTTGCAAAACCTCTAAAAGTTCATTCATTTTATCACCTTTCTTAGCCTATGGAAGGGTTCCAAAATTGCTAAAAACTTCCCCTTTTTCAAAAAACATTATCATAATCTTTAGTAACTTATCAATAAATCCATAACCAAAATACAAAAAAAAACACATTTATGACACAATCAGCAACTGGGGAATTATTATTTTTTAACCCTTTTAATATACTCACTAACTTTTCCTTACAAAATATACCTTCTCTCATATCTAAAGTGTCATAAGTTTTTTATTCTCCTCAATAGGCTATCTTTTCCTATAGGCTAAATTTATCATGATTTAGCACATTCTCATATGTTCTGTCTATCTATCTTTAGCTCTTTCCTTGTTACTAATTGTGGCCCCTATCTTATCTTTAACTGGGAAAAGTGTAGACTGACTATTCCCTCTCAAGCTATTAGGCTAGCATGTCACTACAAAATTTTACTAGCCTATTATTAGTTTTATTTTTTAAGGCGGGTTTGAATAAAAATGAAATAAATTTATTAATTTAAATGAGGGCTGATAGTTTGCCACTGGGCCAAAGAAGAAAGTTTACTGGGAGGGAAAGGTCAGAGGCTGGTCCTTATTATTATCCTATGTGTGGAGGTTTAGATGAGTGCATATATCATTTGATGTGTAAATATGAGGAGCTGTTTGATTGGAGACTGGAAGTGTTTGGTAGGGGGGTTTATGATTTTGAGTGGTTGGTGAATGTGTGTGTGGATGAGTGTTGTATGGGTATCAGAAGCTTGGCACAATTCCTTCATCTTACAATGAATCATAGAAGTAGATTTCTGTAGAATTATGTTAGGTTATGTGCAATTTCTCTGTAATGGTTCTTTGTTTATATTTTTTGCCATGGCCTATGGGCTTTTAGCACAAATAAATTATATTATAGGCCTATTCTATGCTGCCTGGCTGCACCTTGGATCTTTGACAATTTAATCCTTGGTAAATTTCTACCAAATCATATTACTGAGTTAGGAATAAAGTGAATACACCATTCAATGCCTTTTTTTATGTTGATTACAAATATAATAATCATTTCTATCAGAAATTAATTTAAGCCCCCCCCCCCCTATATAGGGTATGCCAATTCAGGGTTATGTTAGGCTAGGCTGTAGAAATATATCCCCTGAATTGGTATATCAAGGGGGGGGGGCTGAAATTCATTACCAATGGAAATTATTACTATATTCATAATCAGCATAAAAAACGCATCATGTGGTATATTAACTTTATTTGTAACTCAATAATATGAGGAAGGTGCCCAATGGATATTCTTAAAAAAAATACATTCTATAGAATGTAAAAATATGTGTATGTTATATCCAGCTGCACTTAGTATCAAAATAAAATATCTAGCTAAAGAAATAAAAAAAATTTCAAGACTCTTGCACCTTTCTCCACTTAGCTGAACGTTTGACCCCCTATGCTATATATATAATATCTACCTAGTTGGTTGGTAACATGGCTCAGTCTTTTGGATATATATCCAACTAGCTAAATAAGAAGATTCTCTAAGCAATTTTTGGTTAGTATCCAACTAGCCAGATAAATTGTTTCTCTTAGGAACAGCAAGAATATCCACCTAGTTGGATAATAATGTAGCTTAGTATTTCTGATATATATCCAACTTGACAGATAAAAAGATTTTATAAGTAGTTTAGGGTTATTATCCAACTAGCCAGATAATTCATTTTTCTTAGGAATAGCATGAACATCTAACTAGGTGGATAATACAAAGTCTTAACACTTCTGATATAGCCTATATCCAACTGGGAGGATAAGTAAATTCCATTATACAGTTTTGGTTTAAAATCAAACTAGTCAGATAAATTGTTTTTCTTAGGCATAGCAAGAATATCTAACTAGGTGGATAATAATGTAGCTTAGTGTTTCTGATATATATCCAACTAAGCAGATAAGAACATTCTCTAAGCAGTTTGGGGTTCATATCCAACTAGCCAGATAAATATTTTCTCTTAGTCAGAGAGAATATCTACCTAGTTTGATAATAATGTTGCTTAGTGTTTCTGATATATATCCAACTAGGCAGATAAGAAGATTCTATAAGCAGTTTGGGGTTAATATCCAACTAGCCAGATAATTCATTTCTCTTGGTCATGAATGAACATCTAACTAGGTGGATAATACCAAGTCTTAAGACTCCTAATATATCCAACTAGGAGGATAACTAAATTTCATTATACAGTTTTGGGATAATATCTAACTAGCCAGATAAATTGTTTCTCTTAAGCACAGCAAGAGTATCTAACTAGGTGGATAATAATGTAGATTAGTGTTTCTGATATATATATCCAACTAGGCAGATAAGAAGATTCTTTAAGCTGTTTGGGGTTAATATCCAACTAGCCAGATAAATTGTTTCTCTTAGGCTGAGAGAATATCTACCTAGTTGGATAATAATGTTGCTTAGAGTTTCTGATATACATCCAATTAGGCAGATAAGAAGAATCTCAAAGCCGTTTATGGTTAATATCCAACAAGCCTGATAATTCATTTTTCTTAGGCATAGCATGAACGTCTAACTAGATGGTTAATACAAAGTCTTAAACCTCCAGATATATATCCAACTAAGAAGATACGTAAATTCCATTAGGCTATGCAGGTTTGGGGTAATATCCAACTAGCCAGATAAATTGTTTCTCTTAGGCACCGCAAGAATATCTAACTAGGTGGATAATGATGCAGCTTAGTCTTTCTGATATATATCCAGCTAGGAAGATAAGAAGATTATCTCAGCAGCTAGTTATTTATCTCAACAGATCAATGGAACGTGTTTCTCTAAGTCATATGGAATATGAGCAAAATTTGGTTGTTGTGCACCTCGAAGATCCTGATATAGATCCAACTAGGTAGCTAAGAAAACTCTAACTACTGTGCTGGGAGTATGTAACACTAGTCAGATAAATAATCTCTCTTGGGCATGAATGAACATCTAACTAGGTGGATAATACCAAGTCTTAACACTCCTAATATATCCAACTAGGAGGATAAGTAAATTTCATTATACAGTTTTGGGATAATATTCAACTAGCCAGATAAATTGTTTCTCTTAAGCACAGCAAGAATATCTACCTAGATGGATAATAATGTAGCTTAGTGTTTCTGATATACATCCAATGAGGCAGATAAGAAGATTCTCTAAGCAGTTTAGGGTTAATATCCAACAAGCTAGATAATTCATTTCTCTTAGTCACAGCATGAACATCTAACTAGATGGATAATGCCAAGTCTTAACACTCCTGATATATATCCAACTAGGAGGATAAGTAAATTTCATTATACAGTTTTGTGATAGTATCCAACTAGCCAGATAAATTGCTTCTATTAGACTGAGAGAATATCTACTTAGTTTGGTAATATTGTTGCTTAGAGTTTCTGATATATATCCAACTAGGCAGATAAGAAGATTCTCTAAGCAGTTTGGGGTTAATATTGAACTAACCAGATAATTCATTTCTCTTAGGCACAACATGAACATCTAACTAGGTGGATAATACCAAGTCTTAACACTTCTGATATATATCCAACTAGGAGGATACATAAATTCCATTAGGCTATGCAGTTTTGGGATAATATCCAACTAGCCAGATAAATTGTTTCTCTTAGGCACAGCAAGAATATCTAACTAGGTGGATAATGCTGAGTCTTAAATCTTCTAATATAAATTTAACTAAGCAGGAAGTTACTTAACTAGCCTACCTAGTTTGATTAATATCAGAAGGGCTAGGATAAAGTATTATCTACTAAGTTAGATGTTCATGCTATGTCTAAGAGAAAAAATTGTCTGACTAGTTGGATATTATCACTAATTTGTATGAAGAATTGACTTATCTGTCTAGTTAGATATATATCAGAAACATAAATTTATAATATTATCCACCTAATTGGAGATGCTAACTTGGCTCTAATGCTCTATTGTATTTGACTAGCAAGATAAAACTATTTTTCTTTTAAATTTCAATTATTTTCCATGTTGGATAATTCCCGACTTGCTTAAATGGATTGTTCAGATAGGTAACTAGTTGGATAATTTTGGCAATAACTAAGTATGGTTGGATATTATTTTTACATTCTATAGAATAGAAATTTTTAGATATTATCCATTGGGTATACTCCCAATAATATGATTTGGTAGAAATTTACCTAATCCTCTACTTTGCCTATCCTTAATATATATTTTAATGCTTTCTTTACTTTCTTTGCATTCTAGAACGTAAGAAATTTATTAGTGTTTTAGGCTAGTGTTAAATTAAATTTATTAGTCATTTGGTACTTTCTTTGTTTGTTTTTTATATATAGGCTACTAAGGCTGTATATAGGACACCATCTAGGCATGGGTGCAATCTCAGGAAAACTAAAATATTAGCCTATTCAAAAAAAGAGCATAAAACAAGGAATCTAAAGGCTCTAGCCTAGCCTACTTCAGTTTATTAAGAGGTTTCCTTCTGTGGATCCCCCCAACTAGAATGTTACCTGATCTTTTAATCTTGTGTTCATATGAGGGCTATCTCTGGAACCATCATGGAGAGGAGGTGCATCTGTCAGAAACGTAGTTCAGAAAAGGAATTTAATCTAATGGTAGCCTATTAACTTTAATTTATTAGCTTTTTTCCTTTATATATGGTCACACACTAGATATTTGCTCATTAAAATTTCGAGTAATTATCAGCAAAAGTCATACCCTTCATAAAATTTTTTAACACCAAAAATGTTTTTTTGGGGGAAGATTTATTTTATTCCTTCCTCAAATGTATAGGATGAAATATGAAAATAGAGTGTTCCGGGAAGATAAATCCATTTCCACAGCATGCCTCTGAAAGAGTCGTAGCCTATTGAACTAACCATTTGAAAAAAACTACGTTTTCTAAAGAGTTAAAGAGGCCGAGTCACAAGTTCGAACCATAAAACGTACAGGAATTAAGAGGTACATTTGGGAGGCTGCCGCCCCCCAAACCCCGCTTCCGTATATGAAAGGGGCTGTGCCCTCCTCAACGCCTCGCTCTTTACGCTAAAGTTTTTATTGTTTAAAAAAAAGAGTTGTGAGAAAGTCAAACGTTAGCGTAAAGACCGAGGTGTTGAGGAGGGTACATATATATATATATATATATATATATATATATATATATATATATATATATATATATATATATATATATATATATATATATATATATATATATATATATATATATATATATATATATATATATATATATATATATATATATATATATATATATATATATATATATATATATATATATATATATATATATATATATATATATATATATATATATATATATATATATATATATATATATATATAAACAAAAAATCGCGAAGAAAGGAAACGAGGACAATTAACAGCCAGTGAAAAAATTGAAAAATTATGCAAATATTTCGGTCAAGACCTCCGCTTGACCGTCCTCAGTGCAGAATAAAACTGATAAAAATATAAAAACCAAACCTTAAAATAAAAACACGAAACTAAAATTGGACGACCCTTTCCTAGTAACGGTGAAAGGGTAACTGAATAAAAAACACAAGTCTAAATGGCATTTCAGAATTTCATTTTGCGTAAAGCACTTTTAAAGGCTGATCGCTTTCCAGTTTGATTGTTATCGGAGACTCTATTCGATTGCACAATATAACTTTGTGGATGTATGTAAAAACGATCAGAATTAATAATTTTGTCATAAATGGGACTTAGAAAAATTTCTCCAGTGTCTCTATTGAAACTTGAGGCTTGAGGCAGTTGAAATAAAAAAGCACATTCACCAAAAGGTAGCTCTCAATAGGGACACTGGAGAAATTTTTCTAAGTCCCATTTATGACAAAATTATTAATTCTGATCGTTTTTACATACATCCACAAAGTTATATTGTGCAATCGAATAGAGTCTCCGATAACAATCAAACTGGAAAGCGATCAGCCTTTAAAAGTGCTTTACGCAAAATGAAATTCTGAAATGCCATTTAGACTTGTGTTTTTTATTCAGTTACCCTTTCACCGTTACTAGGAAAGGGTCGTCCAATTTTAGTTTCGTGTTTTTATTTTAAGGTTTGGTTTTTATATTTTTATCAGTTTTATTCTGCACTGAGGACGGTCAAGCGGAGGTCTTGACCGAAATATTTGCATAATTTTTCAATTTTTTCACTGGCTGTTAATTGTCCTCGTTTCCTTTCTTCGCGATTTTTTGTTTATCATGATTAGCCAGTGTGGTCTCAGAAATTATTTATATATATATATATATATATATATATATATATATATATATATATATATATATATCAAAGAAAGTTGTCAGCAACCTGCGAAGACACAATTGACCAACTGTATTTCAATCCATAATCAAGGAGGCACACTTGTGCCTCTTTAAAGAGGCGACCCACCAAAATGTTAAGCGATTTCCGGTCCTAGCGGTCGCAGAGAGACGGCGGTGATCGCATTTTGTAGCCTAAGCTCAAACTAAGAAACATGCAAAATTTCACCCCCCCCCCCCCCTCCGACTTTATCTTCATGGGTGAAAGTGGGCCGGAAGTTTCGACCCTCCCACCACAGCCCCCCTTTAACGTTGTCCGATTGAACTGAAATTTAGAGGACAAGCTTTCCTGGGGCCTTGGAGCTTATCCTCAAAATTTCAGCTCAATCCGATCACTCCTTCCCTGTTTTCCAAAAACCCAAATATGAATGAAGAATGATAGAGTACCAAAGATCGTTCTTTTAAGTCATGCATCTAGGGTCAAATGAAAAGCATAAAGCTTCCGATAAGGGTGGAAAGAGGTCGTAAGAAGTAATTAAAAGGAAATTTAAACTTCTTGGGAGGGTGTAAAGAGGGAGGCTCTAAGTAGCCTGGGATTGAAGATAAGTGTATCCAGCTGTGTTGGACTCAGGCAGCTTAGTGCTGCAAAAATTTGCTAGTAGTAGTAGTAGTAGCAGATATACCTAATATATCTTTTAGTCATTTAAGCATAACTAGTTTGAGACTGGTAAGTTATGGTAGGATAAGCCTAAATTTTGTATGGCCAAACACCTTTCAAAAGTAGATCAAAATGAGCTTAAAACAGAAGTGTCTGTTTTTTACATCACCAGGAACATAATTTTGAGCTGGAAGGGTAAATAGATATTTACAAAATAACAGCAGTAAATTGCATCTAACTCTAAAATAAAATGTCCTTGATGAGCTTTCAGAGGCTTATTGAAGGCATTTTAGTTTTTATATATTCGTTGAAACTATAAGAGTTAAAATTTATTTTCTGACACAAATTTAAGGTTTTTGCCCCACACTTTTTAAAAAATCTCGAATAAAGTGCTTTGCTGGGTAAAAGTAGTTTCGCATTTTCTAGGTAGGCTATGACATTTGTTCATTTAAGACCCGTAAGAATATGCTTCTATTGAGTGATTGCTTTTATTTGATGAGGCATAGACCATTTTAAAGTCTTAGGCTAAGTAGCTTACGTTAAGAAATTTCGATGTTAAGTCAGCTTTCTTTCAGTCACAATTAAATACTTTTGAAGTTTGTTCCAGTGTCTGAACTACTTTTGAGAATCTTGAAACAAAATTTACCTGGCACTTAAGCACCGATAAGTACGTCAAAAGAACATTTAAGCAGTCTTAAAAATATGTGTTTCAGTTTGGAAAAAGTGCCTTGCCAGGATTGGTGTGCTAGAACAATTAAGGCGAATTAAAGAGAAGTAAACGGGCACTAAAGAATTTGAGTAATAATTTAAATTTGTCAAATAAGTTTTTAATATTATTACATATTTAAAGCACTTATAGTTTAGAATTCTGTGCTTTTTGCTACTTTGGTATTGTCATTATATCAATGAATGTTGTCGCTTTTAAAATGGATTGAAATTCTTATTTCTAATTTTAAAATTGTTACCTGTGTCATTTTAAGTGTTTAACTTCTTATTTTTTTTTCACTCTTAGTAATTCAATTCAATAATCCGGTAAACTTAAACAAATACATTCAGTAGGTAGGGCGCTAGACCATAGTAGACGTTAACGAGCCGCTAGTGACTAAAATGAAAAAATGTTCTATTAGAAATTTCTAAGAAATCATTAGAAAAACCAGGTATTATGAAGAAAGAAATTTTGCTATTTATAGTTTATTAATACATAGAAAACCGAAATGCCCTCAGGAAGCCTTCAATTATTTTTCACTCACGAAGCTTGTGTCACTTGCGGTTCTGATCTTATTCTGCCCCTAACGTAATTTTAGTTCCTAGGGGAGCAGAAGTTAGGTTCTAAATTCACTGTAGGACTCCATTTTGGTCAACAACTTGAATTTTAGAAGAATATGCAAATCAGAGTGTGTAGCTAAATTGAATGAAAAGTCTTCAGCTTTGCTTGTTACAAGGTATCAAACTGTTCGTGGTAACAAACTATTACTAAGGAGCAACTCGGCACAATAGTAACCGAAACTCTAAAAGAGGGAATTTTGATATCAATAGATACATCAAAAGAATCGGCTTATTACGCTGATTCCAAATATATAAGATTAACAGGGTTTAGTATTACTCATGAAAAGCTATAAGCCTGAGAAAATTTGCCTGATTTTCGAAAAAGGGGGGAAACACCCCTTAAAAGTTTAGAAATCTTAATGAAAATCACACCATCAGAATCAACGAATCATAGAACCCTATTAAAGTAGTTTCAAGCTCCTGTATACCAAAATATGGAATTTTGCAATTTTTTGCCAGAAGAAAGATCACGGATGCGTGTTTATTTGTTGTTGTTGTTTTTTTTTTCTTTGATTGTTTGTTTGTTTTTCCATGGGGTGATCGTATCGAACTAATGGTCCTAGAAGATCAGTAGAGGATGCATTTGAACGTAAATTAAAATTTATAATACCCCTTTTAAGTGACCAAAAAGATTGGAGGGCAACTAGCTCCCCTCCCACGCCCCTTTTTCTCCAAAGTTGTCCCATCAAAATTTTGAGATAGCCGTGTTGTTCAGAATAGCTGAAAAACCCAATAAATATGCCTTTAGGGGTAACATGAACCCCCTCCATAGCCTATCGGGAAAGGGCTTTAAGTTGTGAAATTTGCCCATTGTTAGCGATTAGTCTTTATTATTGGTCAGTATACATACTGACCAATAATAGGCTGAAGGGGCTTCAGCACCTTCTGAAGCCTATTGCTGATTCTAAGTGGGAGCAAAGGACTAGCTAAGCCGGGAAATTTCCACGGCGGTGGTGGGCATCCAGGCAATGAGGCTTGACCCTCCGTCCCTGGGCAGCATAGGAAATCCGCTAGCGCACCTCAAAGTGGTGAAGGGGTGTAAACATCACTGAGCTTCACGCCGAGCAAGGTGATGGCCAACGCGCTTTGGGGGACCGCAATACTGGGGACCTTGTGGTGTACCTTATCCTCAAGAAACGCTCAATGATGATGATGATGAGAAATATAATGATGAAAAGTTTGGCTACGACATCCCCGGTATTATGTAATGCGACGAGAATGGCACTCTCGTCAAAAAATATGCTAACTAACATCCTATCAAGAAGAGAAGGCCTGAAAATCGACTGCTCGAACCTGTGCTCAATTAAATTTTCACTGACACAAGCTTTTGTAGCTGATGAATTTTATCTTTATAACCTTGATATTCTGTGCGTTTCTGAGACGAGACTAAATGGACGTAACATCTTGACCCTTGAATCCGGGGCTGGGAAGGCGGTTTCTTTTTATAACTCGGAACCATTAGATGGACCTGGCTGAGCAGGAGTAGGTATCCTGTTGTCCCCCAAAGCAGTTACTGGGCTCATCGAATATGAGCCTGTGTCTGAGGGAATCGTTCAGGCAAGAATTAAAGGTCGCACGAACAATCTGACTGTCCTTAGGGGTTTACACCCCAATAAGAGATGCCACTCAAAAGCAAAAAGATCAGTTTTACAGTGGCCTGCAGACAGTCATTGATAAGATTCCACGGAAAGATTTCCTCCTAATTGGAGGCGACTTCAATGCCAGAATTGGCGGAAAGCTGAATAACTCGGAACATGCGATCGGCAAGCACGGCCTTGGAGACAGGTGCACAAATGGAAACAGGCTTTTGCTGTTCACAATGCTGAACAATCTCGCTGTGGCTAACACCTGGCTTAGGCACAAGCCGTGTCATACGTATACATGGGAATCCCGTGATAGAAGAGTAAAGGCCCAAATAGATTATCTCCTTGTATCCCGACGATGGAAATCCATGGTGTTGGAATCGAGAGTGCACAGAGGTACTGACACGGGATCGAAAAATGGATCTGACCACTTCTTGCTGAAGACAAGGCTAAAGTACAGACTTAGCTCAAGGAAGACTACTATGCCGAACCAGAAAATAGACGTGTCGAAGCTGAACATGGACATTCGGTAGATGAGTACCGAAGAGCATTTGTCCTTGAACTCTCAAACCGCTTCTCTGTCCTTCAAGATGATACCAAAGAGGCAATCCCGACTGATCAGTGCCCTAAGATAAAGATTGAGAAGAAATGGAGCAAATTTAAGGAACACATCAATGAAGCTGCCGCAAACATATTTGGGTTTTTCAAGCCTAAAATGTAGAAATAAATCTCATGAAAGACACTCAAACTCTCTGGTAGGAAAAAAGAAATGCCAAAAGATTAGTCCTCCACATACAAAGTGATACAACAAAATCGTCACAAAGCGCCAAGAGCTGACAAAAAACCCTACTGGCCGAATGTTACCAGTGGTATTGGAAGAGCCGCGTTCCAGAACAATATACGAAAACTCTATCAGGTACTTGGAGACTGCACTGGGAACAAGAAGCAAACTACCATCCTCTCGCTTAAGGCAAAGGATGGGAAAATACTCACAAGCAGCGACGAACGTATCGAAAGATGGCGAGTTCATTTCCAAGAGCTATTGAGACCAAGAGACAACAGTAATCGAAAACAACCATTCAAAGCACTGCAGGACCCCCCGCACAACAAGACTCATAAAAACGTACGTAAGGACCCAACCTGCAGGGATGAAGTAATTAAGGTGATCCAAGTTTTGAAAAGCCATAAAAACCCAGGAATAGATGGGATTCCTGCCGAGGCGTTACTGAAAACTCCCCCCGAGGCGGCGGTGGATGAACTTCATAGCGTGATAACCGAAGGTTGGGACAATGAATACATCCCAGACGACTGGAAGACCTCAATAATTGTCTCTATCTTCAAAAAAGGAGACCGAATGGACTGCAAAAACTACCAAGGTATATCCCTTATTCCCATTGCTGCCAAACTGTTCACACTCATACTTTTAAAAAGATTCAGAAACACCAGAAACAGCCGAACACGACCCAACCAAGCAGGGTTCAGGCCAGGTCTGGGTTACTATCACCAGATTATTAGCCTGCGACAGATTCTTCAACACCAGCTTAAACCCCAGCAGGAAACAATCCAAATCTTCATAGACTTCATTACTGCGTTTGATTCAGTCTATCATGATGCAATATGTGAAGCAATGAGAGAGGACAGTTTGCCTAAGAAGATCATTAATCTGCTCAGGGCATGCTATGCTGGACCAAAGACCCGGGTCGGTTTCAATGGCAATCTTTCAGATCTGGTCCTGATCGAGGAAGGTGTACGTCAAGGCTGTGTCCTTTCACCAACTTTGTTCAACTTCGTCATCGATTGGATCCTCAGGGTCCTGGACAATTATAAAGGCGTTGCAGTGAGCCCGTCCTTCTCTGTCACAGATCTTGACTATGCTGACGATGTGGACATGCTTGCTGAATCTGTTGCAGATGCCCAGGATATGATAAATGACGTGGCAGTCAAGGCACTTTCAACTGGTCTCCAAATAAGCCTACCAAAAACAAAATCCATGCGAACAGATGGGATGGATGAAACCCTGTGACCCTAAATGGTAATCAGATAGAGGACGTCCAGTCCTTCAAATACCTCGGATCGATGGTAAACCCTGCCGGTCTAAAGGGGGGGGTTAATAAAGGGGGAGTTCTTTTTTTCTACCTTAAGTTACTTCTTTGCAAATGAATTCCTCGTTTAACTATTTCCATGGGTAATTTTCGATTAAACTCTTAGCTGACGGTTCGTGAGTGACATACCTGAGTGGAGGCGGAATTTCGTGTGTGTGGAGCTTAAATTAGCGGTTCAGCTGGGGAGCACGTATTATTGGCCATACTGAGTCGAAATCAGATTGTATAGACTTGGGTTCCCTTGAGAGCGAGTGGAGCAACAAGGACAAGCTATCTTGAGAAATACTAGCATAAAGAGAATAAAATAAGAAAGTGATGTATTTTATTTACTCACATAACCGGAACAGAGCTTCGGATATATCAAAACACATGCAGTAAATGACACTAGGTTAAAACCGCTCACTGGTAATACAAGTAACGTTCAATACTACTGTCTATTAAATTCACACAAGATAATAGGTTGAAAATGAGTCTAAAATAAAGATGGCTCGAGTCTCAAGTAAGACTCCCATAAGACTCAAACAAGACTGATTCAAGACTGAAAATAGACTCCTGTAAGACTGAAAATAGACTAACTCAAAATTGCTAAGTTCGAAAATACTATACTCTGTGATTTCGCCTAAGGTTACATTCGGGTGTTACTAAAGAGCGCATTATACTGATCCTATTGGTCCTCCATTACTATTGGACAGTGCTGTACCAATCAGCTACTCGATTTTAACTAACTTTTGATACGATTTATGACTCTTTAAAACTTCACTTTGGAATTTTTCTTAGCTGAATAAAGTTTTTACCCTATAATTAGAGTGAGCTACATAGTTTTACATTGTATCTCACGAAAATGTTTTTAAAGCTTTACCTTGTAATTACAGCGGGATATTTAGTTTTACTTTTTGTATCTCAAGAAAATGTTTTTAAAGTTTTACCTTGTAATTATAGCGGAATACATAGTTTTATTTCTTATCTCAAGTGACCATCTGTTGATCGTTTGGAATTTCAAACTCAAGATTTAGATTATATGGTTGGTTGCATGTCATGTGAAATTGGTCATTCTGAATATTTATTGCTGTTACCTTTTTTGTGGGAACGATTTTTTTTCATAGTTACAATTGTAATACAATGTTTCGCTACTTTTTAAATCTGACAATTAACTGTTACTTGAATTCTTTGGGTTTATTTTCTGGGCAATTTTATTTTACTTGGAAAATTTCGGGGTCTTGGAAATTGATTCCATTACATATCATCCTTCCCATTCTTAACGATGTCCTCATCGTTGTGTTACCCTACTCTTTCTATTCTTTCAAATTTTGATCTCGTTTTCCCCCTTTTTTTTAATTTTGACTTGGTATTTGTTACTTGATTTAACTCAGCCTTGGTAAGATATATATATATATTTTTTTTTCATGTTCCCGATTGTTTTATAAAACTACATGTATTAAAACATCACTTTAAAGTCCACCACCTATATACTCTATTTGACGAAAGGGTCAAAGAGTTTCTATTGACTAACACATTTGATTATATGATTATGTAATAATTATTATTCCCTCCTCCTGATACTAAAATTCCCTGATATGCTAATAATTCTACGTGGTTCTAACTAATTCAGTTCTGCTTTTGCGACTATCTTATCACTTAAAATGGTACATATTTGCTTTTTCTCTAAACTTGACTATACTTCCACCTGACGCTATAATGATACGATACGTAACTGGTTCTAACTGATTCTACATGGTTCTAACTAATTGAGTTCTGCCTTTGCGACTATTTTATCACTTAAAATGATACATATTTACTTTTCCCTAAATTAGACTATACTTCCACCTGACACTATAATGATACGATACGTAACTGACTTCAAGAGCACTAATATATATATATACAAGATAATTGATTGCAAATAGAAGGTTTCACAATATAATTTTTAAACTTGGTGTCTGATTGCAACATTGGGGTAATGTAATTTACACTTATTTTCATCTGAGTATGAAAAGTTTCTCAATATTCACTAAAGTTATAGGTTAGATACATAAGATTCATACTTACTTCATCATTCTACGTGTCTATAATACTCACATTTGTAGTCACTTAATTTTGAGCTTCCGTCGAGCTAATTATTGTGTCGGCCAATTGTTTATGGTTTGTCTTCGTGGTGTTTCATCTTTTGGCACTTGTTGCTTGGGATAAGTGCTTACATTCTTGCTAAGTATGACTACTTGAACAAAATTTTCCGTGCGTGGTTTGTCACGTCAAATGCAAGGGATAGATGTCACCGAATTGTTGAAATGTTTACTAGACACATAACTCTTGGGGAATTGATTACATGAAATGGGTATCTTGATCGCTGGGGTGGGTATCTCTTCTTGGACACTTTTATCCTCGGGAAAATCTAATACTCGTACAGTCTGTGTTTCCCGTAAATTGTTCACGTTCATTCCTTCCTTTATTTGGACTATGGGTTATGTTACGACATGTAAGGCTAACTATGGTTGGATCAAAACTTTATCTCAGGTTCTATGTCTGACGCATTGTCTTTGATTTTTTGTTTTAATGATACATCATTCTGGGATTAATCATGGGATTAAAACAATAATGACTGGTTGGTTCTTCTTTTTTAACACTTCATTTTGGGAAAAATTTATCACGTACAGTTTATAATTCCCACAAAATTGATTATGTTTGGTTCTTCTTCTCATGGAGGATGGTTCGGTTTTGCGACATTTAATAACAATTGGAATAGTGTCAAAACTTAAGTTTGGGATCTTGGTTTAACATGTCTTTGATTTGAGGCTTAAGATATACAATCTTTGAGGAATTGGCTCCAGGGTTATTCTTGGTCCTTAAGATTTAATGTTTGGGACCTTGCCGTCTAAGGATAGTTATTTGACGGATATTTATGCAGTTTTACGACATGACTGGTCGGGGTGGTTCTCTAGGTAATTATTAATTCAGATATATATATATATATATGGGGTTCTTGGTTCGCCAATAGTGGTTGGGGTAGTGTTACCTGGTATTAGGCTTGGATGACTTGGATTTTCATCAGGTCATTGTCTTCTGGGGCTTCCTTGGTGAGTACTTATCGGTGGTTGACGAATGATGAAAGTAGATGCTACTCGGTTGTATCCGTTTGCTTGCTGGTACGCCAATAATTAAGTTGCACTGATTACTCTGCTTCCTGGAATATAAATATCTGGGCAGAATCATATGCTCTTTATAATTACATTAATTAAAAAACATACAGCAATAATACACAATTTATACGATATTATATGTGGACTATTATTTGAAATAATAGTTGTTATTAGTCGTACTAACGATATTAACCTAATATGGGTACGGTTAAACTCAAAGATAAAACGAATAAAATGAATTTACATTCTTTCACATGCATATTGCAGTAACACTAGACTACTATGAGATAAGCTAGGCAATCATAAGAAGAATGATTGTGTCTACAAAAATAACACGATATGAGATTTTCAAGATTTAGTGAGTGTATATATACTTCTATATATGTGCATTTGACATCTGTTCAATATTTAATACATTTTTAAATGTTATTCAACACTCATCTACTTTAACATTTACTTTTCTATTATATAACTACATGTGAGGTAGGTTACATGGTTTTATGAGAGGTCTCGATTTACTATAAATTTTCAAGTTTTTATTGTTTGCGCCTGGCCATGCCGCTTAAAAAATACATCTTTGCAGCTGCATAGGTTTACACAAACAATAAGTAGAAATTTGGGACTGGACATTGCACGAATGAGGACGTCTACTCCCATTCGTTCGATCATGTCCTCCCTCACTTTTTTGCTTAAGGGTTATCCGGGAGTTCCGGGTTTAGGTTTTGCATCTCACTCGGCTCGATGTGATCTGACTTTGCTCTTTTTCTACGTGTCATTCTCAACACTCTTCCGTAATTAGGTTCAATACGACTCTTATAGAGTACGAAATTATGAATACGAGTCCTACCGTCAGGAGGATATACCACCAAAAATTTGTTGAAAGTAGTCAGCATCTATTTTCTACATACGTCAATCTTTGGTCTTCATTAGTAAATAGGGGAATTTGAGAGTCTAAGGCTGCTTTAAATTTTTTTAGTGGAAGTGTTCCTTTTACAGTCTATATTTTTGACCATACTGTGGTTTTCACTTCTTCATTTTTGATATTAGAACTCGTATGTGATAAGCTGACTGGTTTGAAATTGACCACTTTGGGGCTTATTATAATCGTACTTGTTGTTATTAGTGATGTTTGTACCGTGGCTTCTTTGGTTACCAGTCGGCATCCTTGTTTTATTGTTATTGTTCCCACGTCTTGTAATAGTAGTTCAGCTCTGTAGCTTGGATCGATTCTATCTGTGTTATTATAACAAGAGATAGTCCCAACTCTTTCTTTTGGAACAGAAAATAACCACAGGTTATTTCTAAGATGAATAAATATTTCACGTTTAGTACTTCCTACTAGCGCTTCGCATGAATTGGGGATTTCTTCTTGTTGAGTCTCTTTTAAAAATATAACTAACATACAGGTTTTACGTTATAAATGGGCAAGGTTAGTTGACATACCAGGTTTTTGAATAATACGCGTTCTTTAAGGTCCTGTGGATTTGCTAAGGCGTATTTCCTTCTATCTTGATCGACTAAGTAAGTATTCCACTTCGGGGGTGATAGTCATGAATGAATTAGTTCTACCTATATTGGCTGGAAACGTAGAAATTTTATACAAGTCATATATGGATTGTTGATTTATTAATGGAATCATTACTACTGCAAATAGTTGTTCGTTTATTTCCGTGATGTGAACCTTTAGTTTGGTGTAATAGTGGAACAGGTTAGCTACTTCTGGCTCTGTTGGTAGATGTAGACCGAACGTTAGATGTGTTTTTATTTCATCTAGGATATTTTTTAGGTTCGAAGGGTCCACGAGGTCATATGACAAAGTTCCTCCAGTAAGGGCAAATAATGCAAATTCAAATTTGCTAACATCAGTTGCCAAGTTAAGTAATGACATTGTCACTATGTCTAGTGATACCATGGTGAGACTCGAATCGGAAATTACACGATCTACTTCATTCTTTAAATAGTTCATTATGTTTACTGTCTTTGATATTTTCTTCGAGATTGCCTCGATTTTTTCTCTCTGATAATTGGCTATGCTGGCTTGTATTTTTTGGACATGTAAGGTCACGTTCATGGCGTTATTTACTTTTCCTACGTTTTTCCCTTAGGATATTTAGGTCTTCTTCAGTCGATAGCCCAAATAAGCATGAGGCTAATTCTCCCACAATTGGTATTAGACTAGCTGATCTGCGGTATTTGCTTTTTCGAAAAAATACTTCGAAGATTCTTGTGGTACTTTGCTTTAACTTTTGTATTTCTGTATTGAATAATTCAAATAGTGCTTGCAATTTCTGTCTATACAATATTAGGAAGGATTGGTGAATCGATACTCTTAGGGAGTTTTTCTCATTTAGCTCAGGTAATGGTTCGATATCTTCCCTTGCCGGCTCGTCGGCCATCGCTAATCTTGCACAAGTACGTTTGCCGTCTATTATCCAACATTTCTTATGTACGTAATCGTTTTCTTCATTTATCTTATATTCATTTTTCTTTTCTTCTGGTTGAATGACTTGTACTTTTATCGTTTGTATCTCGGTGTGCATTACTGGGATTTTTTCTCTTAGGCCTATAGTCAATACGCCAATCGGCTGGGTGCGGGTAAACGTGGGGCCTGTTGACCACCTCCATTTTGTAAGTATTGTTGGTCTTAGATAAGTTAGCATGGTCAAATTTCTATGTGCTTCCTTGCTAAGTGCGCTCATTTCTGGGACTCTGTTCGTCGTAGTTTCCGACATTGAAGGTTGTATTCCTCTTACTTGGGTCTCATATATAGGCATTGTTGTCTTGGTATCTGTTCTTTTTCTTTTTGTAGGATTTTTATTCTTATCATCTTGTTGTGTATTTGAGAATTTTAATTTCTTTAGACTAATAATTTGTCTGTAGTCTTTTTTCTTCGTGAGTTTTGATAATATTTGCTTCGTAACATTTTGTTCGGCATGATTTTGCCATAATTCCTTGAGAAAAGTCCATAGGCTCGGTAGTTCGTTTAGCATTGCGTAATTTCCATCATAGAGTTTATTTTTCTTGGAAGTTGTCAAGAAGGAACCTGTGGTATATTTTGTCGTAGTACATTCGCTTATAGATCCGTCAGCATTACTTAATTCTCTTTTCCTTCTGTTTTCTCTGTTGTTAGTTCCTAGAGCTTTATCGATTTCTGCCATTTTCTTGTCAAAGTCGTCTACTATGAATTTCGACTTTAGTTTAGGAAGAATGGGGGGTAGATTTCCTGTATTCTCCTTGTGGTGCATGTCTTTCGTGGTCTGCAGGCTTTTGTCCGATTTTAAGAATTGGAATATAGAGTCCTTTAATTCATTGGTATTCTTCTCTAATCTCATTACTTGTTGAAATAGGGTTTCAAACGGTTTGTGATCCAATTTCATAAATATCTTCCAGGCATTGTGGCTTGCAAGTAACGAATTCTCATGTTTGAAGATTATTCCATGTTTTACGATATCTTGGGCTATAGTTTGGGCAACGAAGATTATCATGAAATTTGTTAGCCACATCCTTATTTGCTGTTTCTGGAATTAATACTTCATTAAACATCATATAGGAAGATTTTATTTGATTGATAATCGAACGATAATTTAGATTCCTATTATACGGGACTTTCTTTTTTTGTGAAGGAAACAAGGTGAGATTAAGATTCGTGGTCATAGAATTTGTTGATTTCTTATGGTAGACATACGGCTGATACTTAGGCTGGGGGGGATGGTTATTTTAATTGGTTTTAAACAAGAATTTTTCTATTAATGTAAAAGGTGCGTGGGTTGACTTAATTATTTCAGTTGGGAAAGTTTTCTTGATTTTTTGGTTACTTTTGATTTTGATTCATAAGTTTTAATTCTTTTAAATATAATTTCTTTTCTTTTCGCTTTATATATTACACTTCTTGGATTATATAAATACTGTTTGTAGTATTTTAATTCTTTGAGAGGGTCATGGGTTCCTTGGTATTTTACACAGTCTGAATTTCCCTCAATTTTGTAAACTAATTTTTGCTTTCTACACTTGTCGAGAAGCAATAAATCTGTCTGACAAGGTCCCTTGACGTACCAGTACCGAGCTTTATATTGTTTTTGTAATTTTCTAATTTCATGTTGAATAAAATGGAGGTACTTGCCCTTTCTGCCGTTATATTTTATTCCTAATTTGCCTCTCACTGGTCGATATTTGGGTGTGTTTGCGAAGTTTAGACCGAATTTATAGGATTCCACGTCAAATTTCCTTAAATCATACTTGACGTCCCATTTTTTTCGCGAAGACTTCTTCCCCTGATTTATTCACAATTAATATTGCCGCTCAGTATATGACATTTTCTTTGGCGTGCTTTATACATATGAACTCTGTATCGATAATTGCTTTGGCCATTGTTCTGAAATGAAAGGTAGTTTCTATCGGTTTTTGTCTAGTTAACTTTTTCAAGATCGGTTATAGTCATGGTATACTCTAGGTCGAGGTCAAACTACCTTTTCATAGACATTTCCTAATACAACGGGTACTCATTCATTCGACATAATATGATTATCTAAAGCTCCATATTAACCAATAATGAATATTTACTTTGAATGAAAAAAAGGTAACTTCAGGTCGAAGTTGAACTACTTTTTCACCTTGCACCTGACTATTTGTGTATTCGAACGTAATTCGATTCCCTAAAGTTCCGTACTCTAGTTTAACGAGTTTGTGCTCGTGTTTTTAACGAGTTTATATAGGCTTAAAGTATTGAAATTTTCAAGAAACTACCTTTTTTCAAAATATAAACAATGTATTTAGATCTCGTGACATTTACTCTACTTCATAGTTTTATAAATATTAATACATTACTGGTTTATTCATATAACGCACTTTTTTACATTAATAGTAATAATCGATTTACATAGACGTAACACTTTCGGGTAATATTTGAGGGTTCTTTTATTATTCATTTCAGTGAGATTATTTATGTATACAGTTTCTTCCACTAATATTGGGTTTTAATTTCAATATGGGTGCATCATCCGGCAGTGCCGCCTTTGAGCTTGGGGACGTTAGCACATCGAGAAGTCGATAATCTTCCCATGACGAAACGTTTGAGCTGAGAAATTTGAGTTCAAATACTATATCATTTTTAACGCTTTCAGGTGTATTTAAGTACATTAAATACACTAATAATTGGTTTGGGAGTTGCAGGCCCTCCAGTGTGGCCATTATGTCATTTCTTCGAATATTTTGTCGAATGACTTTCCGACACAGCTGAGATAAAGACAATGGGTCATTTATTATTTTTATACGGAGAAACCTAAGTTTATATGCGATTAGCAACAGCGTAGTTCCTCGCGTTCGATTACGTTTAACCCAAGGAGTATTGTTTTTCCAAAGTTTTCGTCTTTTTTGAAGAAATTCAGTATTATTTTCTTTATGTCTTTATAGTCGATTGGGGTAACGTGAAAAATAGCGGATCCAGTTAAAGGGTTTATCGGATTTAGATACGTGTTATTTACACAGTTGATGTATAAGGCCTTAAAGAAGCTTTCACCTTTTAATAGGTGTCCTCGGTCTATTAGTATAGAGAGAAATTTAATGGGCCAAATTGTAGTTATGTTTTTATCGTCTTGATCGTACCAAATATTGTCGGCGATATAATTAGACAATGAGCTATATTTTGTTGTTGGAATATTTTGTATTAAAATTCGCAAGGCTAGGTTGGCACTTAGTCTAGTGTCCTCTAGTGTCCTTGTCATTGCACGTGCGCTAAAGTTATAATGCACTAAGCTTGCCGTTAATCTTAGGATCACTCTTTGTTCCAACATTGTCTTTTGAGATTTTAGAAGATAATATAGTTTTTGACAGTCGAGATTTTCTACTGCCCTGATAAGTTCCCCTTCTCTTAATGAATTCTCAATAGCTCCCCATTCTTTTAATGAATCATTAATGTTATCTACACTATGTCTTTTATTAAGATTCCATGAGGTTACATTTCCTAGTCTACGATTATTTAATTGTTGATGGCTTGGGTATCTCATCATGGTTACTTTTTTTTCTTTAATTTATTCTACTAGATTTTAGGTTTAATATAAGCAACATACCGTATGGTTGCTTGTTTCGGCGTTTCCCTTAACCAGTGGTTGAAGGTTACTCACGCATTGTATCTGCAAATGTGTTCTTATATAAAGTTTATCAGTAATTATGAAATAAATGATTACTTAATAGTAATATGTTTTCAAAGTGGTTATAGTAGTTTAAGGTATAATAATGATCATGAAATAATTAAAATAGTTACATAATTGGTTACACGGTACGTTGTTTAGCACTCTCGGTTTAATGATTGTTTATAACATGTAGCTGTTTACTTGGTCTTTCTAATTTACGGTATTTAACTTTCACTGGCATCCTTGGGTTTCGAGTTGTTCTTCGTAAGAAATACCTTGGCACAGAGCTTGACCACAAAATTAAACCACTCGTGTCCCCGCTCTTTGCCAACGCATTCCCCACGTATCGGAATTTTTGTCCATTCTAATGATAGGGGTGAGGTTAGAGTAATTCTTGCGGAACACCTTTTATAGAGAGATTAGTTGATTTTCTCAATAGAGGTCCGCGGACAAACAGTCATGGCAAATGGGATATAATGCACCACACGCCACGACCGCTGACCAACGAGTTCCCTGGTTGCAGGGTCGTGTAAATTAACTGTAATTTATATTTCTGTATTATTCATAGTTCACGGATTAGTTGGGTACTAGCTTCTCATAGGTAGCCTGAGATCAAGTGATCAAATTCAAGTGATTGCATGGTGGGACAATATACACCACGCCCATCCTTGGCTCTAACCCCCAATGCTCGGGGTTCATCCGTTTTCACTATCGTATATCGTATGGACATTTGAATTATTTCTCTTATTCCATTTTCAGAGTATTTCATGGGGTTGTTCGCTAACTGTTATTTTATTTGGTTTTTATGAATTAGAATTTCCATTTACACTGAACTTTCATTAATATGTCGAGAGTAAAAAAAATTTTTTTCATTCGAAGTGTGAGGGGTACAACTACTGATTTTTAGCTAAAAGTATGTTTCACATGGTTTGAGTGGGTTTTTCGAGAAGTTCTAAAATAAAAAAAAATTTTCTCTTTTTTTTATCGTCCGAAGTGATAGGGGTACTATTACTGATTTTTAGCCAAAAGTATCTTTTACATGGTTTGAGTGGGCTTTTGAGCTTAAGTAGTTGAGTAAAGGGTTGTATTATATTGTTGGCTAACATTTTTTAATTAATGTGATTACTGTCGATCACTTGAAGGGGTTCTCAAATTTTCATTTGGGATTTAAAGTGAGTATTCGATCTTCCTATTTGGTAAATCCTTATATACAATAAATTTTTTTTTAAATATCTGTATTTAACAAGGCGAAATTTTTTTTTTTCACACGATCCCTTTAGAGCGTTCATGGTTTTAACGAGTTTTTATTAAGGTTGATAGTTTGAAGATATGAACTTATCTTTTAAGGCTTTCAAAAATTAGGCTATTAAACTGTAACGCATTTTTTATTTACCGTCATACTTTATTCAGCTTAGATTACCTTCTATTACAATACCTATTGATTTTAGTTTCTTCAGTTTGTAATTGATTAATTAAAGAGAGTTCATTTATTTTATATCGTAGGCATTTCTTCCTTAATTGCTTATTCTGAAGTTCTTTCTTAGGTTGAATCGAGTGAGGAGTTTTTGTTGATGTTTACTCAAATAATATTAGTATATGTAGGAGTAAGCTCTTTATTTCAGCGTATTTTAGAATTATTCTAAATTGGTGGAATACAAAAGTTAGTTAATCGCGTTTTAAGTCTTCCCGTATAATTGAGTTAAATGAAAGACATATTCACTTTTAAGGTGTCGAAATCTTCTTCTCTCGTGGCGGGGTTATCGCCCTGTGGCGGAGATATTTATATTTATACACAATATTATCCAAAAACTTGTTAAAGCATAAAAATTTATTTCTTTATATTCCCTAAACGAAAATGAGATATATTATTTGTTTCTGTAGTGAACCATTGGTCAATTTGAGTTAGTTTAGTCCCGATCTAAATGTAGTAAGATATCATAAGCCGTAATCTATTTATTATGAAGTCAAACGATATGAGAATTAATTTGTACAAAACGCAATATGTAAAACTTAATTATTTTTCCTTTTTTTGAAGTTAAAATTATTTCGTACGGGAATCCTATCTGGGTAATGATTTCACAATGTTGCAAAAGGAGGATATTACGATGTTGTTAACTTATCATATTTTAAGCATTCTGCCACTGGGCTATTTATGGCACATCGTGTTCCTATATCGGGTCATTCTGCTTCTGTGGCAGAAAATAGTGCCATATGGTAGGGGTATGATGTTACCTAACATTTTACAGGGATGTTGTTTATCCGTTTGATGTCTCTGAAAAGAATTCGTTTGATTTGCCTATTTTGACTTCGCGGCGCCGGACGTCGGTGCCACGAAGGTGCTGCACGAAAGTGCCACAGCGACTAGGAGGGAGTTCATACATTTGATTACAACATTACCTATATTCTCTGGTACTTTTTTTATGTGTTCTATTGCGGCATTTTGATTTGAAGATTGAGTTTTGGTAATTACAGGACGCAACATTTTCCAACTGGTTACAACAACTTGCAATTTGTTGCACTTTCCAAATTCGGGTTGGTTAATTGGTTTCTTTGTTCGATTACTTTAGAAACTATTTCTGGGTCCTTCGTGTTTGCGTATAAATACTAGTTTCGTTTTTATATACTTTATTTAAAAAATTATTTATGCGTTGGTAATTACGTAGTGTTTTGAACTCTTAACTAGCCTATATTTTATAAATTGGGATTTCCATGGATAGCATGTTGACTAAGTTACGTTTCCTATTTATTGAAATATGCTGTTGCCATATTGAGTGACATATTGGACTCAAAAGGTTGGTACATTTATTAATTAATTTAACTTATTCTTACTTTTAGCATTCGCAAGATAGTAATACTTCTTTTTTGCTTCTTTTTGTTTATTTAGGTTTTTGTTTGTTTGCTCTTTATACCATATAGCGATTCGGACAATTCAAGAACCATTTATTTTGTACTAAATTTAGGAAAAATGTAACTAATTTCCAGCAGCTATTCGTCGTGAAGGTACCTATTCGCGTCTGGTCAATCAGGTGAATCTGCCTGCTGGCTTATGTTTAAGAAATTTCAAATTACCCGTTTTGACTAATTATATTTTTTTAACAACAAAATATATAGGATCAAAAAATTAATTAATGGCTTGTTTACATATATTGACATTCAAATATACATCGCGTACATCGCGGACATTCAAAGCATGTTAAATGTTATGCCTACTTGCCTCCATATTTCGAGTTTAATTTGTATCGGTTTTAATGAATCCATGCCGCCTAATTTATGAATATAATTACTGTATTTTAGGATTTCGTTAATTAGTCTTTTGCTTTTTATTCTTCCAGAAATCCTTTCTCACTAAACTGCCCATTTTGCTTATATAACGTACGATTGATCACTAGATTGCAGGCAATAATTATTGAAATAGCTTTATTCAAGACGATTCTTACATTTGACTTAAGAGGTTTGTGATTAATTTTGGTTATTAGTCCGTGCTTTGGCAGGATTATATTAGTCTTATTTTCTTTCATTTTTGCAAAAGAAATGCTATTTTTGCAATTTCTCGATAGTTAGGTTAGAACTTGCCTATATCTTATAGGTAACTATGTTCCAGTTAACGAACGTTTCTTTTTTTTAATTTCAACGGATACTCTTCTTTGGTTTATTATTTATTATTCGAAGCAGAATGATATCTGCTATTGTTTATAACACCCCAATGAGTTTATGATTGATTGACCCAAGGGTCATTTTCACGATACACGCTGTATGGTTGTCCTTTAAATATCGTGTTTATTTTCTTTATCCGTGAATGATAATTATTTTTAATTGGTTTTGTGCCTTCAGCTTTTTGGAAAGCTATTTCATTAAAGTGCGTATTATATATATATATATAACATGCAATTGATAATTTAAATTTCAAAACACCCGGATTGCAGGCAAATAATTTTATTTGAGGTGTAATTATTTCTGAACTACGTTGCGAATTTCTTTCGAAAATTAGGTAACCACCTGGCCTAGAAAGTTTCCTTTTTTTTCTTAGGGTAGCTTTTCGTTATTTTATCTGTACTCTTTTGCTTTTTATCGATAACATTTATTTTAGGGTAATCTAAGCTAAAGTTATTGATACGATTATTATTTTTTTGACTATTACTCCTCTGCCTAGCGGCTGTATGTGTTCTACTATGTCTGTTAACTATTGCAAAACTAATGTGTCATTTAGCTAATCGCTAATTACGATCTTAATTCATGGTACAACAATTTTTATCAGGGAAAATACATTCTCTATAGTTGGTCATCAAAAATTGAAAAATTAATCAATATGCGTCCTTTTTTTGTATTAATTCTATATTACTTGTGACTTCCAGATAAATTTTTTGGAATTTTGATAGCCATTTTTACCTACTTTTTCTTTATGAAAGGTTGCTCTTTAATGCTTCTCACTCCTGACTCAGAGGATATGTGAATCAATATTTTACTATGCCACTCGAGAAATTCATCTAACTGAATAGACTAGGCCACAAAATAGGTCAGGCCAAAAAAAAACTTTTCTTTTTAGGTTTCTTTTTTTTGTTCTCCGTATTTGTGGGGCTTAGTTTTATAACTTAAGAATTACAGTACCCTCGAGGTTTTGTTTGTATCTGTGGATATACTTCCTATTAAGGAATTTCAGGTTGAAATTCACATAACATAATTAACACCTTAAATTCTACAATTTTGGCTTATTTTTTGTGCTTAAGGTTAGCTCAAAATACTACACGGGTCAGTTATTCTTATCAAAAAATATACAAAGGGAAAGGGGTTTTAATTCAAGAACAATTTGCTTAGGTGACCCGTTTAAGCTGTGGTAAATCTTTGGGGTTTCAGATCAGTTATGGGCGTTAATTTATTATCGTATCAACGTTTTACCTAGGGTCGCTTGAATTGCATAAGTAATTTTTAAAATTGATGGAAGTTTTATTAGTTAAGTAAAAATCGAATCGAGCTATGTACAAGATTAATAACGTCCAAAGTAAAAGGTGTGAATGTTAGGAAAGCCACAATATTATTTGTCCATTATTTTATGGGGGGTGACTAAGGCAATCTTTAGGGGGTTTTCATTCGTCTAAATTTATATTTATCCTTAAAAGAATATTTTTGGTTGCTTTGTCTGCCCCTTTTTTTTCTTTCGAGTTTACTGAGAGAAATGATTACGGATTATTTAAGCAATTGAACATTGCGTGTCTTATGATTAGTTATTGTACCAATACTTATAACTATAACAAGATATTGCGAAGATGACGGTCTACTTTTGTTTAAAAAAATCACATAATTCAATTAGCCCAATTTTGGAAAATTGGTTGGTGAATTTTTAAATACAAGAAAGGATTTGAAGTAATAGTAAGGCCTGCCTTTGTTATTCTGATTGATTAAGAACTCTTTGTTTATAATAACGATTAGTTACCCCTCTCTAAGAAACAAAAAGAAATTGCATTAGAATTTAAGGGAGAACTAGCGTATTTCCTACTCTGTGAGTTTGAGTGGAGGTCAACTAGCATGCATGGTGCACGTTGGGGTAAGTAAGTAACCTTAAAGTGACAACTGTGCCTTCTACCGGTATTAAGGATATTTTTTTGTATTAATTGGTTAGTGCGTGCATTTTTGAGGACTAACAAATGAAAACGCACAGGTGTAAGGGGGGGGGGGACTAAATTTAGTCATTTTAGCTTTCATAATTATTGGACTGTAGTGGAGTTCGTGGGTTCCTTGTGTTCCGCTTACGTGGTTTAGATATATGATGATTAGGAATTATAACTCTATAAGGCTCTTTTTATGTAATTTTGTTATTCTAATATGTTTTGGAATGGAAGGATCGGCCTGGTTCACGGGTTATCTGTAGGGTTAATGTATATTTTTCCCTTTAGGTACGCATCTTTTCTACACTAGCGCCTGTTCAAAGTTCTTGATAACTCTATTTTTTATTTTTATCTTTTTTTTTCTTTTTATAAAAACCACTCTACTGTCTTTTAATAAAATTAGGAGTATAGATTATTTATTACAAAACTATTTCTAGGATATGACACAGTACACGGGGTTAACCAAACTGTGTTGCTTGTATTTACTTTATAAGAGAGAAGGCATTTTGATTTTGTCGGAGAAACACATAAACAAGTCTATCAATTTACCATTATTGTTTTTTTGTGAGTTTTTGGAACGCATAGCGAAGTTACTGGCGTGAAATAGTTCCCACGGATTATCGTTTTGCATAGGGCCACTTGAATTGCATAAATAATTTTAACGCTAAAAGGAAATGGTATTAGTTTAGTAAAAATTGCGCAAAGAGAAAATTTTTTGTGATTTGCAGGGTTTCTTTAAATAATTGAACGTATTTAAAGGTTCTTGAATAATTTTCTTGAATAATTGAAGGTTCTTCTGAGGCTTTAAATAAATTCTACCATCTTTTGATAATTTTTTGAAAGATTAGTCAGGCCTGCTTCTGTTATTTAGATTGCTGTAACCCTATATCTATGATTCATTTAATTATTATATCCCTATATGCAGGCAAATCATGCCTCGCATCGTTACTATCCTTATACATATATATATATATATATATATATATATATATATATATATATATATATATATATATATATATATATATATATATATATATATATATATATATATATATATATATATATATATATATATATATATATATATATATATATATATATATATATATATATATATATATATATATATAAATACTTGCTACCAAATTTCCTCCTTTTCTACTGAACTTGTAATACATTTTTTTTTAAATTAGGGAAATGCTATATTCTGGCTAGCAAAAATATAGTTAATCTAGTTTAACGAGATCACGCTCGTGTTACAAGTTTGTTCATTAAATCTTGTCGCTATACGTTATATTCTGTAAGGCGCATCCACTTTGCTATATTAGACTTGTTAAAAAAAATTTTTTTTTTTTTACGGATAAATGAATTTTTACCACCTTTTTCTTGTGTTCAATTTTTTTTCATGATTGATATTCCTTAATTTTTCAAATCATCTGATGATATTTGTGTTGTGGGCATTTCTTGTGATGCGGACACTTCTGGGGAACTTTGGCCCGTTGTAACATCTGTTCTGACATTGGGGTACTGGGCCCTCATACTTATACCATTTTCTGTCGGAAGATTTTCCTGAATAGGTTCCACTTGGTATTTGATATGATGATACGAGGTTTGGTTTAGAATTTCAAAATACGTGTGTTGAGGATGCATTGAGCATGGTTCTTCTTTGTTAGCAAAAATACTCCCAAAATGGGGGTTGTGAGGCAGAATGATTTCAACGGTAAAATATGTCGCCACCATATTTTCTAGTTTGAGAAGAATTATCTTTGTTTTTGCAATCTTTTGGTAGTTTCGATTTGGTTCTCTTTTAGTTACTTCTCTAAATTATCCTGTTGGAGTTTGACTATTTCTTTCTGTGCCTTCAAGTTGTCGTATTTATATTGTAAGTCTAAAAGCTTTACTAGTTCTGGTGCCAGTACTTCTTGTATCGCTATTGTCGCGGACAGAACAGTACTGCTTCTGTACTCTTGCACTTTTTTGCCAATGACTTGCATTTTATTGTGTAATACTTGTAATTTTAGGACCTTGTCGGGGTAATTGTATCCCTTAACAAGCTTTGCGTCGCTTATTGACTCCATTTCAGTCTGGATTTTGGCGGTCTGCTCCTTAACTTCCATAAACTGGGTCTCCACTAATTTATCCATTTGTTTAGTTACTAAAATCTCATTTATTTTCTTGTTCATTTTTTTCTTGGGATGCCTTAACTTCACTAAGAGATTTAAGTGTGGCTTCTATCATATTCTCAATTTCCAATCTTTCTGTTATCAATCGTGCTGAGGCGTCTAGGAGTTTTGATCGTATTTCAAATAGCTGTTCCATATTTGTTCTGTCTGTGAAGGGGTGACTCTAGGTATTTTTCCTTTTGGAGGATGGGTTGAACAATTCTTGTTCTGGTTCTACCTTCAGGGTTTTCTTTGTTATCCAGCCGGGATTCAGTTCATCTGGAAAAATTAACTAATAACTTCCTTCGACCTTTTGTGGGTAGCTTTCATTGAAATGTCTTATTCATACACCTTTGTCTTAAGGTTTTTTTTTCAAGATGCTCATTTCGTCCTAGCATTATTTTATGAGTTTTTGGGGCACTTAATCTCTAGACGTATTTCCGTTTATCTGGTTTCTTACTTACTCTGCCAGACTTTGTGGTAACTTTTTGTTCGCCTTCTGGCGTTTTATTCTTTTTTGACTTTTCCGTAGAGATCAGATCAAATTTCTTATACTGTTTTAGTAGGAATTTATTACCTTTTAATTTTGCGGCTTTCGCATGGGCCGCGGCAGAAGCCGGTTTTGTTTTGTGCATCTTGGGGGTAGTCAGGATCTGATTCATCGTCGGATTCACTAGAGCTAGTCTCTGAAGATTCATCATTTGGGCTTTCGGGGGTGGTCGTTTGCGGTTTAGTGGTATCTCCTGCCCTTGCTTCATATATTTCGTCTCCTTTTGAAGTAGAGGGTTTATTTTCCATTTTCTCGCGCTGAAGTCCTGTTCCAGGGGAGTTAAAAGAATTTTGGAAGCTCTGGGAGGAGTCAAATATTTTTGGTGAATGTCTTTAGTGCTTGAAAACCATCTCCTCTTGGGGGTAGGGCAATTTTTGTAACAGGATATATTGCAAAGAAGTTTATTTCTTGGGTTTGACTTTGGATACAGTTATTTGATGGTATCGTGCTAGGTTTTCATCTTCAGGGTGGTCCTGGGTCCAAGGCAAGGTACTTTGCCTTGTTTATATCGGATAGTTGATAATATCCATAGCTACTCTCAAATTTTTTATATTTCCTTTGTTTGTGTCCCTGGGTGGAGTCTTCCTTATTTTTGCACCCGGGGTTTCCATAGCTCTGTTTAATTCATCCTGTAACGATAGGGGTCTTTCTATTGGGGTTGCTGGGGATACCATGTCATCAGGAAATCTTTTGGGGGGACATGGGGTTGAAATTCTATCGGGGAAAAATTGGGTCTTTGGGGACAGCGTATAATCTAACTCTTCCGAGCTTTCTGATGATGAACTCTTTGGGCATCTTGGTGTTCTTATTGGTACAGGTATTAAGGATATTCTTTTAGGGATGACTAGATTTTTCATGGCCAAAAATTCTTCAAAATTTTCCTCATCGCTATGGTTATCGAAATAGTTTTGTTTGAAATTGAAGGGTTTTAACTCGGATAGTCTTGACTTAGGGAAATCATTTTCCGCGTTTGATGAATCTGAAGAGAAAGGTTCGGGTACCCACTTAACAGGTTACTTGGTATCTTTTATGCGGCTTACGTGTGCCTTGTGTGTTCTTCCATTGTCTGGGTTTATCATTTTAAAAGTAAAATCATTGTTGTATTTTTGTATTATTCTATAAAGTCCCGAATATTTATTTGAAAGTTTTTTGCCTTCTACCTTAGTTTCATTTCTTAGATAGACACAGTCACCTACCCTAAAATTTATGTTTCCTTTGACTTTGGACTCGTTTTTCAACTCTTGGTTCATCTTACATTTTTCTAATTCTTGTCTAACTATTTTATACGTCTTCCTCATCCTATTTATAAAACTTGCTTATAGTCTTCTGTATTATTGTAATACTGCCTTGATTCTATAATTTCTTGATAAGGTATTTTAAAATCGCGGCCGAATAAAAGAAAAAATGGACTTTCTTTAGTCGTTTCTGAATGAGCGGTATTAATTACATAGGTTAAGTAAGGTAGATATAGATCCCAATCGTTTCGATTGTCTTTTGTTTGAATACTCAAGACATTGGAAAATATTTTATGCCTATTTTCAATTTTCCATTAGCTTGGGGGTGGTAGGGAGGAGTTAATAATTTTTCTATTTTAAGGAAACTCATTAAATTTTTTGTTACTTTAGAAACGAAGCTGCTTCCGTTATCGCTAATGACCTTGTCAGGGAGACCAAATTTTAAAAATATTTTTGCTAACGATTTACTTGTGGTGTATGTACCTTGAATTTTCCTTGCTTTGGCAAAAGTAAAACAAGTAAAATGGTCGATGACTGAAAGAACGCAAGTATGACCTCTGTTAGAGACAGGTAATCCTCTACTTTTTCCGTATAGATCGAATGAAACGGTATCGAAGGGAAACCTTGCTACTGGCTTCCTTCCCATGGGTGGATTAGGATACGTTTGGGTATTTTTCCTTAAATTACACGCTTCACATGTATTTTTAAAATCCTTATGTTTTGTTGATGCCGACGAAACATAAAAATATTATTTTAACTTATGAAAGGTTTTAGCTATTCCTAAGTTTCCACCTATATCAGAATGGAAATATTCAAAGGCAGGTATTATTAAGTTTTGGGAGAGTACTGGGACTATTAACGTCTGATTTTTATTGGTTTCATCTGTTATTATCCTGCAAAGGATTTCTTCGTCCAAGTCATAATAAAAATTGTCTATTTCCCTTCTTAGGGCTTTGAACTTATCGGGGAGAGTATCGGAATTCACAAAATAATTAATGAGAGTCAAACACATTTCATCCTTAACTTGGTTTCTTTTAATGTTAGCTAGGGATAAGGGGCTATAAGTAATTTCGTTTTCTTCTGTTTGGATTTTATGTTTATTTTTCTTATATTTTCGTTTATTGAGATTAATGGCATTTATTTCTTTATTTGCGTTATCTGAGGAGTTATTTTCGGGGTATCTACTCAAGTTATCACAGGCGGCATTTTGTTTACCGGTCAAATGTTCAAATTCGTAATCCAGATCTTGGATTTTCATTATCCATCTAGCTAAGATTCCGGTTGGATTTTTGAATGTGCCTAGGTACTGTAAGCTTTTATGGTCCGAACGCAACTTAAATTTTCAACCTACTAAATAATGTCTAAATTTATCTAAGTGGTAAATTATAGATAGTAACTCCATTTGCGTCGCTGAATGACTACTTTCACCTTTCGTTAGAGTTCTACTTGAATAGCATATGACTTTCTCTATATATTGAGGGGGTTCCTGTAAAGATTCGGGGTAGTTTTCCACGGGGATTAATTGGGAAAGGATTGCACCGATGCCTAGAGTTGAGGCGTCAGTCATAACTACAAATTTGAAATTGTTCTCGAAGTCCGGCAGTGAAATTATTGGTTCAGAAGTAAGTTCTTTCTTCAGAGTATCTAATAAAGTTTGAGCTTCATTCGACCAGGTGATAGTTTTGCTGTCCCCTTTAGTCAGGTCCGTTAAGGGTTTGGCAATTTGGGCGTAGTTGCGTATGAATTTTCTAAAACAACTTGTTACACCAATAATGCCTCTCAGTTGTCTTGTAGTTTTCGCAGCTTAAGATTCTTATCTTCTAAGGTTCCGGTGATATTTGACCTTGGGTCACTATTATCCCTCAGAATTTTATTTCAAATCGAAATAAATTTACTTTTTCAGGTCTACATTTCAGATTAACCTCTCTGAATTTTTCGAAAACTTTGGTTAATGTGTTTAAATGGTCCTCTGGGGTCTCTCCTACACAAATCACATCATCCACAAAGTGGATAATATTTTCTATACCTCGTAATAAATGTAATAGAGGTCTACCTAGTGTACTTGAACTAGTTTTGAGTCCGAAAGGTACTCTCAAATATTCATAAGAACCACATTCTGTCGTCGAAAAGGCCGTTTTATAAACGTCATTATCTGCTATTTTAACCTGGTGATAACCTTGCGTGAGGTCAAGAGATGTAAAATTTTTATTTTTGGTCGAGATGGAGTCTAGGATTTCGTCAATTCGGGGCAGGGGAAATTTGTCGCTAACTACCTGCTTATTTAAGGCTCTATAATCTACTACAAGTCTAAGGTCCTTGTTCTTTTTTGGCACTAGTATAACAGGGGCTGAATACGGGCTGATACTTGGCCGTATAATATTGCTTCCTTCTAATTCGCGGATTTTTTTTAACCAATCTTTATAGGGATAAGGGATGCGATAGGGCTGTTTAGCTACAGGCAACCCTGTAGTTTGGATAGAATGTTCATAGAACGGTATCAGTCCAACATCTTCTTCGCATGTGGAAAATATATCTTTAAAATCCCAGAGCAATTCACATAATTTTTCTTTTAATTGCGCATCTTGGATATGGTCTAATTTGAACTTTTCCAAAAATTGGGGTCTTGTTAGGGGGTACCTATTCTTTGGATTACTAATACCAATACCATTAACTAAGCTTTCCTTGGAGTTTTTCCATTTGTTCAGCTCGTGCTCAGAAATCACTTGTATTTCAACGGGGCATGTTCCGTTTTTTAATGTAATCGGATCATTTTCATGTGTATTGGTCAACCAAATAAAACCTTCTCCTTTCTCATATAAAATGATCTGTTCTTCACAAAACAGATTTTCGGGTATTTCTTTACACGGGGATGCAAACCAAATTTCGGAATTGTCATTCACGGGGGTGACCATTTGGGAAATTTGAACTCTCTGCATTGTTTTTGGGGGGATCTTTGTTTTACGCACCGCGAACCCATAATATTTTTCTTCCGAGTTATTTTCTATTAAGTTAAGATTGGCGCTTGGTTGCGTCAAGTCTTCCGCTTTTTGAGTTGATTGTAAGGAGACAGTACTTGGATTTATTATTTCATTCCATAATTCAGCTATTTTCTTTATTTCTGTTTGTCTATACTCCTGCATTTTCCCTATTTTTGCTTTTACTGACTCTAGCCATTTGCAGCTTGGTTTTCTCCCATGAGACGAGAGATGGTGCACAAAAGACTTTATTCTATTCACTGTTGCTACCCCTCTCTCCACGCGTTGGAGATTAGGATCGTATGGATACACGAGTCGGTTATTTGCTATATCTAATAACACTTTATTAGATTTTAGAAAAATAGCACCACTTATAGCCTCATATGGGAAATTTTTGCACATAATAAAGTTTGTAGGAAAGATTCTATTATCTTTTGTCACATCTAGACGTATGGAGCCTATAGCTTCCAGTCTATGACCTGTGACACTAGTTAAACTGGGAATATTGAAGTTTTCCGTCGCTTAATATATACTGGTAGTCTATTAAATACATTCGAATTTATTATGTTAACTGACGCACCGGAATCTATTAACGCTTTGAAATTAATACTTGCAACACTAAAATTATTTAATATAGGTAATATGTCATTATTATCACTAAAGGAAGGTACAACTACTGGAAGGAACCTATAAAAAGTACTGGCCTCCAGGGTCCCGGTTAATTTTCTTGGGGGCCTAATTCGTTTCCCTGTGCACTTATTTGATAGGTTAGGGTTTGACATTGGGGTTCGGTGGGAATTTCATTATCTAGGGAGGTTCCAAGTTGATTGACATTTGATTGTCTTGGTTGCCACGTATTATTGCATGGGATAGAGTTTCTTGTGACGACGGCTAGTGGCATTTGTTTATTCGGTATTGACGAAAAATTTCTTTTGTTTATCGAGAAATTTTTTTCGTTCCCCGACGGAAAAAATATCTTCTGTCATTGCCCGTATTCCTGTTAAATCTAGTTGGATACACTGTCCGTGAATTGAATTGGTACATGTTTTGTCGCGTATTTGGGTTGGGGAACCGATAATTGTTTTGTCGGTTGGGGGAAGGATTTGAATAGGGTTGGGGAAGTGTGTATTGGGAGGGATTTGCGTATTCAAATCCTTGTTGGTGTGGGTTGCGGAACGATGGGAGACGTGGGGGGTTATTTCTATAACTTCCTGACCCATTGGCATTTAAGTTTGTTCTCCTGAATAAATGGTAATTAAAACTGGGGGTTGCTGGTATAAAGTTGTTTCTCGTATGGCATTCCCTGGCAATATGTCCTTGTTTATTACATGCATAGCATATAATTGGGGGGTTGTTTAAATTGTTTGTCGTGTTTGTGGGTACAAAACGTACCATTGTTTGCCTGGTAGGGGTTTGAGATCTATTTTGATTCGGTTTGAGTGAATTACATCTTGAAAAAAATCCTGGGGAAATTCCTTGGGATCGTCCCGAAGTTGAATTTTCTACATTATTTATACTGGACTTATTGTGGTTTGCCACAATCGAGTCGATTTCGATCATTATCTCTACTTCCTGGACTGCTAGCTCTAATGTTTGAATATTCTTTTATATTAACATTCGGTACAGTTTTGGGCTCAATCCTTGCATGAAAGCATTTAGTAGAATTTTATCATAAAAAGGACCAAATTCTGTTCTGTATTTAGTTTCAATGGACACCATTACTTTGTGCTGATATATTCTAATATTTTGAGCTTTATCAAAACCTAGAATTCCGTGCTTTAAATTGTGTGTTGACCTAGTTTCAACAAATCTTTCTCGGAAAACCGTTAGTCATTTCTTTATTCAGTTTATTGGGAGGTTGTTGTCTTCCCCTATCGTACTTTTTATTTGTTTTAAGAATGTTAGTGCTCGCCCCTTAAGTCTTATTAACCACATTCCTTATAATGATTTTAAGTCCGTTTGAGTTACTTCTACGAATTGGTTTCATTGGATAATAAATTCATCTACATCTGAATCACCGTTATATGAGGGAAGGGATTTTGAAATTTCCACTGTTTTGGCAATGAGTTTTTGCTTTAACAATTGTTCGTTTTGATCTAACGACATTTTTTTTCCAAATAAATTAAAATTCGGCACTGGTTTTATTTTTTGATATAACTCAAATTTGGCGCGTCTAAATTATATTCTTATTATTTTAAGGGGACTTAGGCTTAACAAAATATTGCACTTCAAAGCATGCACAAAATATGGCACTTTCAAAGCATGCACAAAATATCCGACTTTCTCTATGCGTAATATTTCTCAATAATCTTTTTTTTGTATAAAATGTTGTCTTTGTGTTTTTGCTACTTTAAACAGGCCGCGCCAATTCTAACGGGGGGGGGGGTTATTAATAAAGGGGGAGTTCTTTTTTTCTACCTTAAGTTACTTCTTTGCAAATGAATTCCTCGTTTAACTATTTCCATGGGTAATTTTCGATTAAACTCTTAGTTGACGTTTCGTGAGTGACATATCTGAGTGGAGGCGAAACTTCGTGTGTGTGGAGCTTAAATTAGCGGTTCAGCTGGGGAGCACGTATTATTGGCCATACTGAGTCGAAATCAGATTGAATGGATTTAGGATTCCTTGAGAGCGAGTGGAGCAACAAGGACAAGCTATCTTGAGAATTACTAGCATAAAGAGAATAAAATAAGAAAGTGATGTGTTTATTTACTCACATAACCGGAACAGAGCTTCGGATATATCAAAACACTTGTAGTAAATGACACGAGGTTAAAACTGCTAACTGGTAATACAAGTAACGTTCAGTACTACTGTCTATTAAATTCACACAAGATAATAGGTTGAAAATGAGTCAACAATAAAGCTGGCTCGAGTCTCAAGTAAGACTCCCATAAGACTCAAACAAGACTGATTCAAGACTGAAAATAGACTCCTGTAAGACTGAAAATAGACTAACTCAAAATTGCTAAGTTCGAAAATACTATACTCTGTGATTTCGCCTAAGGTTACATTCGGGTGTTACTAAAGAGCGCATTATACTGATCCTATTGGTCCTCCATTACTATTGGACAGTGTTGTGCCAATCAGCTACTCGATTTTAACTAACTTTTGATACGATTTATGACTCTTTAAAACTTCACTTTGGAATTTTTCTTAGCTGAATAAAGTTTTTACCCTATAATTAGAGTGAGCTACATAGTTTTACATTGTATCTCACGAAAATGTTTTTAAAGCTTTACCTTGTAATTACAGCGGGATATTTAGTTTTACTTTTGTATCTCAAGAAAATGTTTTTAAAGTTTTACCTTGTAATTATAGCGGAATACATAGTTTTATTTCTTATCTCAAGTGACCATCTGTTGATCGTTTGGAATTTCAAACTCAAGATTTAGATTATATGGTTGGTTGCATGTCATGTGAAATTGGTCATTCTGAATAATTATTGCTGTTACCTTTTTTGTGGGATCGATTATTTCATAGTTACAATTGTAATACAATGTTTCGCTACTTTTTAAATCTGACAATTAAGCGTTACTTGAATTCTTTGGTTTTATATTCTGGGCAATTTTATTTTACTTGGAAAATTTTGGGGTCTTGGAAATTGATTCCATTACACCGGTGAATCTTCAGAAGAAATCCAAAGCCGCATATCGTCAGCCTGGAGTGTCTTCCTTCAATTACGGAAATATCTCTGGAAGCGGAGAGACATATCACTACGCACAAAGCTCCGAGTGTATGAAGCTATGGTTCTCTCTTCTTCCTTTATGGATGTGAAACATGGTCATTTAAAGCAGCCAAAGCGTTGAGTTTGAATATACTCAACCACAAATGCCTGCGCTATATCCTGGGTATCCGCTTCTCAGACACAATCTTGAATGATGAAGTAAGGAGAAGATGTGGGGATCTCCCATTTGTCTCTGACATTGTTAAGCATAGGAGACTGAGATGGTTTGACCCCACAATGCGCAGACCAGATGACCATATAAGCAAAAAATGCCTCAAATGTCTACCACTACCTGCTTGGAAGAAGAGGGCAGGAGGCCAAAAGAAGTCGTGGCTAGAAACAGTTAAGTCTGATCTAGAGCCAATTGGGGGATTCCAAAAATGCGGCCGTCGCAGGAATCGCCAGTGGCTGAAACTGGTGGAGCCTGCCACCCTCGAGCAAAACCTATGGAAGGAGACATGTCGCCATCTGCTGGGCACCACGATGAATCTGGATATAGCTTGAACGTGCAATATGTACAAGTAAGTACAAGTAGAGTATACATAATTTTTTCGGGAGGGGGGATTTCGTGCTTGGATGGGTTTCCATGGGGAAAATTTTCCAGGGGGAGGGAAATTTCTTGGGGTGAAATTTCCAAGGGAAATTTTACACTGAGGGGACTTGACAGAATTATTTTTACTTGTCTTACTTTCTCTTTGCCAACTTAATTTTGCATGTGGAGATGTTCAGAGAAAATTACCCGGGGGAAATTTTCAGCGAATTCCAGGAAAAAATTCCACTGAAGGGGGGATTTCCGGGTTGATCGGAGAAATATTTTTCAAATGAAAGTATGCTAAGAATGATTTTCCGGTTGAATCATCCGCAGGGAATTTTACAGAGGGAGGGGGATGAATTTTTAGTGAGGATGCAATTCTTTGGAGAGAAGTTTACGGGAGGGGGTATTTTACGTCTACTGCTTACGTTTAAGCAAAACAGGAATACTCTATAGGTTAAGAAAAAGATCAGACTCCCGGTAATGACTTACGTCCCCTCACTTCTAGAAAGTAATCATGCTTTGTTCAAGCTCTACCAGTAAATAACCATGTTCTAGATGCGTGTTTGTGACTTTCTAACTTAGTTAAAAAAATAATATCAGATGCAAACATTTTGGTTTGGGCACAATGATATGTTGCTTTGGGTGCGACAGATTTGGACAAAAGTGTGCTACGTAAAAAAAAAATCCTTATAAGTTTTGGCTCAAATTGAGGGAAGACGATAACTTAATTACCAAGAGATCCATAACTGGCTGTTGGGGGTACTGCAGGCTTAAAATTTTAAGTAGCAAACCCCGTGAAATACTGTATAAAATACTTAAGAGAACTTGGTGTCATAAGAAAAAGAAACTGTTGAGAAAACTTTCCCATAGAAGGTTATAAACATGAAATCCTTGAAGTGTATTGATATTTAAATTCAACAAAAACAAAATTTACGAGCCTGACGCCGGTTATACATTGCTATTTTATTGCTTATGCTAAGGGGCTTACTCTACGGAGATTAAGTAAACTGCTTTCACATTGAAGGTTTACCTATCGCATTGACGCTTCCATAAGCTGCGTGAATTGTTCTCTGTATGCAGTAGTTCACCCTCAAACAAAAAGCTGAAGAAACTTCTCTATAAAATATTTTTATCTAACATTAGGGAAAGCATATTATTGAATAATCTAAACTTCCAAGTTCGATTCAAATAATTCAAATTACTTTTTGGTTTTCTATGTAGCATATGTTAAGAATCTTAAGTTGAAATTTTGCTACGGAGCTTAAGTGGCTTAGACCATTGAGGTTTTTAGGCTTACAGACCATAGGTTAACCAGTGGGAGAGGCCTACTTAGCCATTGTAAAACTGGCATAAAACTGAATAAGTTCAAGTAATCAGAAAAAATAGAATGTAAGCTTTCCCTAGTTTTTCCACCTTTAGTTCGCCCACCTTCTTTTTTACGGGGCGCATTTTCCCTTTAATTTACTCTATAAAATGTTTATATTTAGGAATCCCCCCCCCTACCAAAATAAGATGTAGGCATTTAAAGTTGGTGACGACAGCGAATATTGCCCCCAGTCTATGGGCTGCCATGGCCTTGGTAATTGGAACGATAAAGGTGAGCCTCTAATCGATTTTACGCTCTCGAATGACCTAGTTATTGGTGGGAGTTTGTTCCAACAGCGTGATATCAACAAATATTTCTGGACCTCTCAAGGTGGCGTCACCAGAAGTCAGATCACTGCCTAGCGAGTCGCAAATGGCACACTAGTCTCATGGACCTACGTTCACATAGAGGAGCTGATGCAGAGTTAGATCATGACGTGATGATTGCCAAATTTAAAGTCAAGCTGAAGAAAAATGTTAAACAAGTACCCTATCCAAAATCATCTTTTGACTCGGATAAACTACTTCATAATAAGAAGAAATTTCGTGATCGAGCTTTTTAACTGATTCGAATTACTTTCCGTGCGAGAAAATTCAGAAAAGAAGAACTGTAGGAAGCCGTGAAAAACTCTTTCATACAGTGGCGACAAAAATATTGGGGTACAAGAAACGCCCAAAAGACCAATGGCTCTCTGACCGAACTTGGAATCTCATAAAGGAGAGAAAACTTATAAAACAAACGCATCTTCAAAGCCAAACACCAGGCCGTTTAGTCTTGAAAAACGCACGCTACTGCGAAGCGGACAAAGCCGTAAAGAAGAGCGCAAGGAATGACTACCGAACCCTAATCGAGAACAAAGCCTAACTTGCTGAGGAAGAAGCCAAGTGAGCAGGATCTAGAGTCCTATATCAGATCACAAGTGACATCGTTGGAAAGAAGCGTACCGTCAACGGTCCAGTTTGGGACCCACCTGGCGTACTCGTGACCGAACCAGCAGCAGTGAATGAGTTATGGGCATCCCACTTCAAAAGACTCCTCAATAGGCCACTACCCGATGAGCATCCCGACATTCCCGTAACGCCATCCTTCTCCCTAAACATTAGTGTGGAGCTGCCAAGTGCTGCAGACTAGAGATTCAAGCAGCTGCCAAGAGATTGAAGAATGGTAAATCCCAGGGAGAAGACCTTATACCAGCAGAGATGATAAAAGTCTCAGTTGCAGCACTAATAACATCCTGGACCGCCTTCTTCGCTAAAATATGGGAACAGGAAAAGGTACCAGTTGATTGGAAGATCAGCATACTAATACGCCTGCTCAATAAGGGTGATGCCACTGTCCCAGAAACTGGCGAGGAATAAGCTTACTTTCGGATCTAAAATGAGCTTGAAAAGCACCCAAGAGATAAACAAAACGGGTTCCACCTGAATGGTTCTTGCGCCAATCTTATATTTACTCTGCGAGTCCTCGCTGAAGAAAATCGGGAATGGCGATCATAGCTTTACATGATTTTTATAGACTTTGAAAAGGCCTTCGACTCTGTAGATTGGGCAAGTTTGTGGTAGATCCATCCTTATTACGGGATCCCTAATAAAATCATCGCAATTATCATAGCTCTTTACGTGGACAGCGAGTGCTGCATCAAGAAACCGAAGGCCAAACCCGATACTTTCGAATTCTATTTAGCGTCAAATAAGGCTGTTACTTTTCGTGATAATCACCGACTTCATCCTCCACAACTCCGAGACCGATGGTATCATACTTTCTGCCGAGGTGACAATTGGTGACCTAGACTTTGCATATGACATTACAATGCTACAGTCATGCAAGCAACTAAACAGCTTCTAAAAAGCTTATAAACAGGGTTAGTGAAAAAGCAAGCCAACTTGGCCTAAGAATAAATTCGGAAGAAACCGAAACAATGGTGACTACTGATTCTCCACTTCATATCAGATGCGGAAATGAGAAAATTGAACAGATCGTGAGATTCAGGTACCTTGGAGGCATAGTGGAAAATACGGGATCAACATCCAAAGAAATAATGACCAGAATAGGTCAGGCGAACGCCGCCCTCAAAAGGCTCAAGTGCATATGAAGGTCAAAAAATTACATGACATAGCTTGAATTACGCCTGTTCAACAGCAACGTCATCCCGGTCCTCCTTTACACAGCCGAAACCTGGAGTTTGAACCAACAATAGGAGAAGAGAATCCTTGCATTCGAGAACAATTATCTTCGACGAATTTTAAATATTAATTGAGCAGACAGAATCACAAACGAAAAAGTCCACAAACTTGCCAACCAGCCTGGTAACTGATATCATTAGAGCTCGAAGGTGCAGATATATGGGCCATGTTCTCCGAATTCAGGACACTTAGATCCCAAAAGCCACCTTAAATTGGCATCCCAACGGAAGTCGAATACGGGGAAGACGTCGGAAAACTTTGCGACGAACATACCAGTCTGATCTGTGTAGTATCCATGCTTCTCTTCAATCCGATTGGGAAGAGATATAAGCAGCTGCCGAATTCAGAAAAGATTAGCGAAATCTCATGAATGCCCTGGGTGCCTCAGACGGCACAGGCAGATCGAAGGTCTAAGGTAAGGTAAGGCATTGTCAGAAAATAATATTCTGTTAAGCATTTAAGTACACAAGGGTCAAATAGAAAGAGCAGAAATAGTTAGAAAAAAGTAGTAAAAGGAAATAGTTAGAGCAAAAGCTCCCACCACCTAACATGTTTTCAAAATTTCTGATCAGTTTAACGTGGATTCTCTGACAAAGCCTCATTTCTTAAAAAAAAACTCCTTTTACATAGGACCTCTTTTTTTATTTTACCTTTGAAAAGAACGGTGTTTAGTAAACGCTTTGATGCTGAAATACGGACTCTACACATTTTGCAGTGTATTGGCGTAAAATGGGTGGGGAAAAAGGCATTTTTCTCAACGGCCTTCCTAAATTTTTAGAAGTAGATTTTTTGTGAATACTTCGTTGAAAAATACCTTTTTTTGGCATTTTCATTGAAAAAGAAAAGAAAATTACAAATTTCCCCACTACATTCAAAAAAAAGAACACATTTATCCCCCTAATTTTTATAAATTAACAGCACTGTGCAGTAGATACTTTGTAAAACAAAAAGAATTATTTCATGCTATCTCATACGTCTTTTACATATCTGGCAAAAAAAAAAACAAAAAAAGATAAAGCTAGTAGTGTAATCAAAATACTTTCTGTCGCGTTTTTGTGAGGTCTATATTATATCTTTAAATCAGGATAAAGAAAAAAGTAAAAATTAAAGGAAGTAAAAAAAAAACAAAAAAAAACAGTACGTTAAATCCTCTTGTCTTATGAGGGTCAGTACATTCGGCCCCAAGAGAGTCAAAGGCCAAACATTGATGGTAAAAATAAGCTTACTAATATTTTAGTATATACAAAAATTTACGTTGTTCCTCCTTGGCCAAAATATGTCTTTTATATTGCACACAAATCAGGAGAAAGCCTAGCTATCGGTGGCTTAGGCCTACAGAGAGCGTTTGATTCATTGATTCATGCGCTTATGTTGCTAAACTCAGCTAAAAGAGGAGTGAACTCAAATATCATTCGGGCTTTCCGTGATCTTTACTTTTGCCTTTGCGTGTGACTCAAGCTCCCTCCCGACAAAGGCCTTCCGCCAGCCCCACGGTCAGCTATGATACCAGTCCTTAAAGGTGCCGGTCAGGGGGCAGTTTTATCCCCCAATTTCTTCAACAACTACATTATTGAGCCTCAAGACAGCTGTCCTTCATCATGCATTCTCAGGTCCATTGACATCTCCCTAGTATGCTATGCTGATGACGCACTGAACCTCAGCCGGACGCTTAACCGCCTTTAAGAAATACTCTCATGTCTGCAGTCCAATTACGAGAAAGTCGGTCTGAGATTTAACTCCGAAAAGTCGCAAGTCTTGCTTTACAGTTGGAAGAATGACCCTCCTACTAATGTCACACTAGGTGATTGCTCAGTAAAACCAGTTCCTCAGTACCTCATTACAGCATACCCGCTCCCTCCTGATCTCACATCTTGAACGGCGAATTTCCAGCTCCTATGCTTCGATCGTTGAATCCACTTTGAGATTTAACCGTTCACTGCTGGCAAGTATTTACAACGCTACTGCTCTGCCACATATATTTCTGGAAATTATTGGCAAACCGTGAAAAATCTAAAATCCGCTCTTTATTCTTCCGTTTCGCCAAGTACCTACTAAAATTGCCACCTTGGGCAAAAAATAGTTTTCTGATTCGGCGCTATAATCTAGCGGACCCAAATCTATCTGTTGACACTTATTAGCCGGCAAAAAACAAAACCAGCAATTCTAAAGCACAACTGACCAAGTTTGCTTGTTTAATTTTTCCTCTGTTTTCTTTTTTTTCTCCTTTCAGAAGTTGTTGTCCTTGTTGCTATTTTCGACGAATTTTTTTTTTCTGTTGTTATTTTTGTGCACGTTATCTTTTTGTTTTCTCTTTTCGTACTGTTTTGTATACTATTTAAGAAGTTGTTGCTTTGTTGTTATTTTTTAGTATATTTTCTTTTTGTTTCCTCTTTTCGGATTTTCGTATACTCTGTCATTGTACATTTATTGTATACGACGGGTTTTCAATATATTATTATTATTATTATTGAGTTGTACATTGACTATATGTGGCCAAGTTTAAAATAAAAATGTGGAAATTTTTAAGAACTTGTAAGTCCACTGAAAAACGAATTGAAAAAAAAATATATAAAAAACGTCTATGGGCCTATAGCTTAAGCTTAATGCATTGTAAATTAAGTTTTAAAATATATAATATGTCTCATTCTTATTTGAAAAAATAGAAAGTTTTACATCATCTGCTTCAATTAACAAAAAATGAACCGAATAAATTGACAAATATTTAAAAGTTTACGCAAAATTTCACTTGTGATTCTTCGAAAAATTGAGTGTTGCACTGTCACCAAACATTAAACAGAATCAAAAACAGAAAAGTCTCCTAGCCAAACATTGAATGGCAAATCGGAGGTTTCCTAACAAGCAGAAAGTCAAACTGCACTCTATAGGCTAGATGCAGATAAATAGAATTTGCCATTTATCAATAATATAATCAGCTAAATAATACAAAAATAATACAAATCAGCTCTCTAGGTCTTCTGGTAGAAGAATTTGAATATCAAAACGTGGTTGGACTATTGTAATCCTAGAACAAAAAGTCTAAGTATTTACAGAGATTCAAAGCCTGCTAATTGTAGCTTCAATTTGGCTTAACGCTTCCTGAAGTTCAGAGATTTCTTCGCTTGACCTGAAATTAAGTTCTGAATCAAAGAACAAAAATAAATACAAATAAATCTTTACAGAGTGCTTTTTTAAAGAGTGCCTTATTCCTCGCTGTGTCCAAATATGATTTATAATCCTACACACAAGCATACAATCAGGCATACATTCCACTAACAAATGGTCTGTAGCCTGTCAACATAGTTTTCTCAGCTGATTTGAAATAAATCAAACATTCAAGAAACTGAGAAAAGTATAAAATAACAAATTCTAACGATCTTACTTAAAGATGGATTTCCATTCTCTTCCGATCATTCTCAATCCATCAAATTTTAAATCCTTAAATTTGAATTCATGTTAAGAAGAAAAAAAAATTACTAATCCAGTTTTCAAAAACACCTTTTTTGTTTTTATGCTAATTCTTTTTTCTTAGATCTTTGCACAGAAAATTCAACAACAGCATTGAACAGATTCTTGAAACTTTTGGAATGAGATTCTGAGGTTCAAAAGATCGTTTACATTTGAGTTTTATTTTTATAATACATTGTTGTCAGATCACAAGCAACGTGATGTGTATTTTGGTTCTTCAATTTTTACTGACTTCATCATACAGAAGTGATGTTAACGATACATACAGAAGGACTATTATTATAATGAATTGGAAGTTCTTGTGCTCTTAAAGTGACAAAACTGATCAGATGGGTAATCTATAGCACCATGTATACTGGACATCCCTGAAAACCCACCTGTCATCTGATCAAAATGTCAAGATGACTATTTTAAAGGTGGTCCATGAAATATATCTTTCGCAGCTATTCAGCTAGATCAGTGCAACGCCAAGAGCAGTAGGCCTACCCTCAAATTATGCAATTTGCTCACTTCAGTAGATGTTTTATACATATATCTTAAACGATAAAATAAAAGTTCAAAATAGGGATAAAATCCTTTTTAATAGACAGTGTATAGAAAATTCACAAAAAATACCAGATATTTTGGTCACATATACAATGTATATTACGTGTGATTAAACTCAATTAAAACAATTTAAAAAAAGGTTTACTTACGGAATCAAATAAAACTGAACATTTTTTAAATATCTAATTCTTTTCAAATAAAAGGCGGAAGCTAGCCTCTTTGACCTTCTTGGATTCGGTTCATAAGCATTCAATGATATAACATTTGGACAAAGGTCAACTACATTGGGTGAATTGAACTTAGTCTGTCAGATTTTAATAAATTATCATAGATAGAGTTCAGCCCAAATTCACCTGTATCCCGATTCAAAGCAATATTCTTGAATAAGATTTTCTTTATTTCAAGAGTTTCACGGAAATTTTGCTTTAAACCCCGATCCTTAGAAATCAAAGTGACATTCTCGAACAAAATAAAATGGTCTGGAAAATTGAAAATGTGTTCTGAAAGGGCTGAAGTAAAATCTTCAGATTTAGAATCTTGTTTTAAAGCCGAAGAAATAGAATCTTTATGTTGTAATAATCTCATTTCCAAACTCTGGTTAGTACGTCCCACATATGAGCTTCTGCAAGTACATAGGATCTGATAAACCCCACTTTGTTGCCCCAATGAAATTAGATCCTTCTTAGAATTTAGAAAACTACCCAAAGTATTATTACTCTTTAAAGCTACCCTTAGACCATTGCTTTGTAAAATTCTTTTAAGTTTTTCACTTAGCCCGGGTACTTATGGTAAGGAAGAAAAACATCCTTCTCCCGAGTTGTCTCCAAGACTTCCTTAGAAATCTCTAGAAACTTTTTTCTTCTTTTTGAAAAAGAAGTTTTCTTCTAGGTAGTTTTCTAAATTCTGGAAGGATCTAATTTCATTCATCGCTCTTTACTAGGTTGCTGCTATTGCTCCAGCCATAGTAACACCGTCCTACTTGCTTGAGTTCTAAACCAGAAGTAACACGTCAAATTGATCATTCTTTTAAAATTACCTTTTGTTTTGACAGAATGACTTAATAGCTTTTATCTTCTTATCGATTGCTTCTTTGCAGCTTGAAAGATTTGAAAACTTTCTAATTGCTTTCGCTGCGTCTTTAGAGTAGGAGAGTGCTTTTAGGAAATCTTCTTCGTCTTCAGCATAAGCCTAAAAGTAGAAATTTAATTGTAATTTTTTTATTTTTGCGTCTCTTCAAAATTATAAGCGGTAAAATATTTAGCTCTCCCCATGAAACGATTAAATATTTAGCTCCGTTCTAACTGAGGTAATTAAAAAAAAAGTGTGACAAAAACGCAAAGCTTACCATTTTATTTTTTTGCCATTCCTTTGTCCATTGCCTGTTCCCCCTGTAGTCTAGTTCAGTTTTGGGCAACAAACTTGTAAAAATGTATATGTGGTGACGCATTCCAGTCTTAGTAACTTTCTATACCCATATAGAAAGTTATTATACCCTTTCTTTGCCCATAATTTGAATTATTGTTGCCTTAGGAGCAACATTTTTTTTAAAATTAAATATAACTTATACAGTAATTGTATGGATTCTACCCATTTAGGCATTTTTTTAGGCTTATGACCAAGCCCATTCTCCAAGCATCGTAACCAAATAGTACAAAATTAAAATGTATATTGCTGAAATTAAAGAAAATTCTAAGCTATATTGTTAAGAGCAAAGGATATATGCGGTATTAACACTGCTTATGATTTGGGTACTACCGTTTTTTTAACATAAATCTGGTACTTTTATGATATACCCCCTACTGCTCAAGAAGTGAAGCTAGGTTAATTCTAATAAATATACCTGAGTATGATAAAATGTAATACTTTAGAAACAAATTTAGGGTATATATTTGTACATTAAGGAGGGGGGGTGTACAGCGGGTCTGGATGCAAAATGTGTTAGCTACAAAAGCTACAGTTCTGATATTATGAAGTAAAAATTGTTTTCTGACTTCACACTGACCAAATATTTTACCCCCAACCCCCTAATGTGCAGATATATAGCCCAAGTTATATATTTCCCACCTATTCTATCACTTCTCTTTGCTTTTCTCACGCTAAGTTGAAAGATACTAGCGAAAGAGACCGCTTTACAGTGTGCCAGTGCATGAACAACTTGAGCGGTAGGGGGTGTATCATACAAGTACCATAAATCTTTACTTTCCACACAAAAAAAAATTTATCAAGTGGAATTGAAATATTTCTTCATGTTTTAAACTTCTAGTTTATTATAATATAACTTATAATACAAACTTCTAATATAACTATAACTTCTAATATAACTAATATAACTATATAATATTATAATATATAACTTATAATATTATAATATAAACTTCTAGTTTATTATAATATAACTTATAATATAAACTTCTAACATAACTATAACTTCTAATATAACTAATATAACTATATAATATTATAATATATAACTTATAATATTATAATATAAACTTCTAGTTTATTACCTGTGCTGTAGATATGTTGAATAATGCCAGATGATCAAATGCTTTTGCTTTCGTGTAGAAACTAATGATAGTCTTCTCGTAGTGTTTATTAAGCTTCCAATTTTCGCTTTGAAGGTAATTAGCTGCAGACACATAGACTTCAGCGTGTCTTGCAGCCGAAGCATAGATAATTACTTTTTCTATGTCACCTAGTTTTTCAAGGGCTTTAATAGCTGAAGCTTTATTTCCAGACTGGTTGTATTTCTGGGCCGCCTCAGAGTAGAGCCCACTGTCCATGCAGAGTTCAGCTATTTTTTCAAGAAGTGCCGTCTTTCCATCATCACTGACATCATCTTTTATATCAAAAAGTTCTAAAGTACTGGAACATAGCCTTAGCTGATGTGTCTTTGCTAGTGAGACTGCTGTTTCGACCTAAAAAACGAAACAAGAAGAAGAAGAAGAACAATTCATGCATAAAAAGGACAAGATAAATAGATTGTAACTGGTCTGATGCAGACATAAAAAAACTGACAGTTTTTTTGTAACTTTGCTTACGACTGGTTTAAAAAATTCAAAGAAGATTAAAATGTGAATGTTTTAATCGCTCTAAAAGCTTGGGTTTATCAGCGAGAGCTAGCTCTTTCAGGTTCTGTGACGAACTTTTAAAATCCTTATCTAAAAAAAGCAAGCTTTTGGTTTTGAAAATAAAAAGTGGCATTCAAACTCAAATTAAAGGTAGATTTTCTTCCATACGAGGGAGGCTACCAGCCCCAAGGCACCTGCTCTTTACGCCGCAGTTCATAAATGGGTTAATGGACCCGAAACTGGGTAATTGTTTTCTAATCGGTTTCAAGTCAATACAACAAATTACCAATTTTTGGGCCCATTTTTAGGGAGCCCCTTCTCGCTTTTGGACAGGAACTTATGATTATAGGTTTTAAGCTATTCAGAAAATAAATTTCTTTTGGTCCGAATTTCAGGTGAACAAATTTTTTCCAATTTTTGCGCATTGAAGTCCCAAGGACTTACAAATATATATATTTCAAGCCGAACAAAAAAATCATTTCGGCTCATTTTCAGCACCGTTTTTGGAAGTCCCGTCTCCTAACTTAAACTCTTTTGTGCATTAAGGCCCCTTGGCCCAGGAACTTACGGATGCAAGTTTCAAGCAATCGAGAAAAAAACGAAAAAGATTTCTTATCCATTTTTGGTTCATTACATAAGAGCGGGTCTAGGCACCCCTCCCTGGAAATCTTCCCCGTGAAAAATTACTCCCCGTGAAAATAAACCTCCCGGAAACCCCCCGGGTAATTCCCCCAACCCTATCTTTCTCTGTGGCTGCTCAATTTTGCCTGTAGGGGAATTTTCCACGAGGGAATTCTTCCAAGGGCACTTTCCGTGGGGAAAAATTTTGCGGGGGGAAGGGGAGGAGTTTCCCACAGGGGAGGGGGGAGGATTGTCGGTGGGGTTTTGCAAGGTGGGAATTTCCTGGGTAAACCGTAGGCTCCCCGTAAAAATATAGGACAGAGCTTTTATTTTGAAGGTTTTGAAACTTGTAGAACCTATACATGCAACCTGTTTATGCATGCATATACATACATGGACCTATACATGCATTTATTTAAAAAAGTTATAACAAAAATCATAACGTTAAAAATTTCTTCTAATAAAATAGTGGATTAAAGGCTGTCGACAAGATATTGTCAGGGTGGCCACGGCCCAAGAGAAGACGAAATATTATGCTGGTTTTTAATCGGAACGGTTCAGTTGCTGTCCGACATTTTAGCTCTTCACCAAAATCTGAGAAGAAACTTTTCAAATATCCCAAAAATTAACCATTAATAGTACTAGATGAATTAAAAACAGGAACTGAAATTAATTCTTTAAGCAAAACAAATTCTTTTTAAATTGTTCATTAATTAAAAATATTGCCTCAGCAAACTAAACATATTGTTTAGTAAATATTAAATTAAATATAATTAGACAGAAATATGTTTACCAAGAAACTAGCCTCTTTAAATAGTAAAATTAAATTCAAATTAATGAATGTATATTTCTAAGAGAAATTTCTTCCTGTAGCCTTGACTAGGGTTGTGATTCTCTTCCTTTTCTTTTACAATATTTTTACAAATACAAAACGTAATTTTAAAAATGCACGGTGTTTCCAGTAAAGTGCAAAAGACACAGACCTTTCAGGGGGGCTTAAGGGAGCGGCAGCCCATTCCTATATACGATAGCACTCTTTCATAGACGTTTAATTACATTATTATTTTCTCTTTTCATTGTTATTGTTGAAAAGCACACTGTTTAAGATAAAAATCGTTTTCAGTGAAGCGCAAATAACACTATAGTCTCCAGCTAATTTAAAGGGACGGTAGCCCCACTTTTAATTGTGGTAATTTCTGTTGGTTTTAAGTTGGGCTTATTATATGACTTTGTTTCTCTTCGCTTTAGGTTTTAAGATAGCTCTTTATTTTTGTTGAAAATTTTTTTTTCATAGAAAACAATTTTTGACTAATTTGAATAAAATGCTAAAAAGTTGAATTATGTGACAAATTGTGTTTTGGGCTTCTTAATTGTGCCTTAATTTATCCATATTTTTAAATATAATAATCTATAAAAATGTTCCATCAATCGGTTAAAATATCAACACATTCTTGGGTTTGATCGAATTTTTCTTCGCCGAGTTATTATTTTTAAGTTATGTGTTTAGTATACTGAAAGGAAAGTAGAATCATAACGACAAGGAAGATATTTATAAGTCATTTTACCTCTCCTCCGATAGCATATAATTGGACTGCTGATTGCCACTGCTCCCGTTTAACCATTTCATTTGCCATTTCGAGTGCTATTTCTTTATCTAAATTCCTTGGTATGTTTTCCAAAATACTTTCAATAATATCTGTTGTATCTTCAGCTCTGAAAATATTCAAATTTTTTGGTCGATTACTATTTTATTTCTGACAAGTGCAAGAAATTTCTTTTCAGGTGGAGTCCCATTGGTTTCGAAAAAAATGTAAATATAACTAAATAAAAAATGTATCTTGACATTTCCTAATCTTACGCTAAGGATAATTTAAACTGCAACACATTATCAACTAGTTAGTTTTGATGAGTTTGAGAGTAGAGATGCCTTATTGACTCGTGACGGGGCTCCTTATATGGGCATAGCCTCCCTAGGGAGAAAGATTACGTAATGGGGTCAATGACCTCTTTTTCCAAGTACTGTCAATCATTAATCAAATTGTTTCCAGGCGAAGTTTAATAATGTCTGACAGGTGATGTCAAGATTGATTGATATATCACGAAATGGGAATTAATTTGTTGTTTCTAAGGGGAATTATTGATTTAAGAAAGGGGAAGGGGAATTATTGATTTAAGAAAGGGGAATTAATTTGTTGTTTCTTAGGAAAATGGATTTCTGAGAAATTGATTACATAATCAGTAGAACCCTATCAGAAGGTCATGACGGGAGTCCATACATGGGCATAGAATGACGTAATCGACTAGGAAAATGGATTTATGAGAAATTGATTGCATAATCAGTAGAACCCTATCAGAAGGTCATGACGGGAGTCCATACATGGGCTTAGAATTATGTAATCGACTAGGAATATGGATTTCTGAGAAATTGATTACATAATCAGTAGAACCCTATCAGAAGGTCATGACGGGAGTCCATGCATGGGCATAGAATGACGTAATCGACTAGGAAAATGGATTTCTGAGAAATTGATTACATAATCGGTAGAACCCTATCAGAAGGTCATGACGGGAGTCCATACATGGGCATAGAATGACGTAATCGACTAAGACAAGCAAGTTACTTTCTTAATGTCCCTCCTAAACCCATTTTCCAACTTGAAGTACTTATCTTTTTTACCCACAACTATACTTTACAGCTTTTTGGATACCTCAACACAAAGAAATACTTTTCATAGACCATTTCAGAGCAAGTTACTTTATTAATGTCCCTCCTAAACCCATTTTCCAACATGAAGTACTTATCTTTTTCATCCACAATTATACTTTACCGCTTTTTTGATACCTCAACACCAAGAAATACTTTACAAAGACCATTTCAGAGCACGTTACTATCTTAATGTCACTCCTAAACCCATTTTACAACTTGAAGTACTTATCTTTTTCACTCACAACTATACTTTACAGCTTTTTGGATACCTCAACACCAAGAAATACCTTTCAAAGACCATTTCAAAGCAAGTTACTTTCTTAATGTCCCTCCCAAACCCATTTTCCAACTTAAAGTACTTATCTTTTTCACCCTCAACTATACTTTACAGCCTTTTGGTTACCTCAACACCAAGAAATACTTTTCAAAGACCATTTCAGAGCAAGTTACTTTCTTAATGTCCCTTCTAAACGCATTTTTCAACTTGAAGTACTTATCTTTTTCACCCAAAATTATACTTTACAGCTTTTTGGATACCTCAACACCAAGAGCAAGTTCATTTCAGAGCAAGTTACTTTCTTAATGTCCCTCCTAAACCCATTTTCCAACTTGAATTACTTATCTTTTTCACCCACAACTATACTTTACAGCTTTTTGAGTGTCCCAACACCAAGAAATACCTTTCAAAAGGCATTTCAGAGCAAGTTACTTTCTTAATGTTCCTCCTAAACCCATTTTCCAACTTGAAGTTCTTATCTTTTTCACCCTCAACTATACTTTACAGCTTTTTGGATACCTCAACTCCAAGAAATACTTTTCAAAGACCATTTCAAAGCAAGTTACTTTCTTAATGTCCCTCCTAAACCCATTTTGGAACTTGAAGTACTTATCATTTTCAACCACAACTAGACCTTACAGCTTTTTGGACACCTCGACACCAAGAAATACTTTTCAATGACAATATCAGAGCACGTTACTTTCTTAATGTTCCTCCAACTCCCATTTTCCAACTTGAAGTACAAATATTTTTTACCACAACTATACTTTACAGCTTTTTGAGTGTCCCAACACCAAGAAATGCCTTTCAAAATGCATTTCAGAGCAAGTTACTTTCTTAATGTTCCTCCTAAACTCATTTTCCAACTTGAAGTACTTATCTTTTTCATCCTCCACTATAATTTGCAGCTTTTTGGGTACAACAGCACCTAGAAATACTTTTTAATAACATTTAAGAGCAGTTTACAGTCGAATTGAACCTCCCAAACCCACTGTCCAAGTAGAAGTCCTAATGTTATACCACCACACCTCAAATTAACAGATTTAGGTAAAACTAAGAGCCCGGACATACTTTCCAATGAAAAGATAGGTGAACGTTCATTTCTAAATGTCCCTCCTAAGCCCATTTTCCAACTTGAAGTACTTATCTTTTTCACCCACAACTATACTTTACAGCTTTTTGGATACCTCAACACCAAGAAATACTTTTCAAAGACCATTTCAGAGCAAGTTACTTTCTTAATGTCCCTCCTAAACCTATTTTGCAACTTGAAGTACTTATCTTTTTCACTCACAACTATACTTTACAGCTTTTTGAGTGTCCCAACACCAAGAAATACTTTTCAAAGACCATTTCAGAGCAAGTTACTTTCTTAATGTCCCTCCTAAACCCATTTTCCAACTTGAAGTACTTATCTTTTTTTTACCCGCAACTGTAGTTTACAACATTTTGGATACCTCAAAACCAAGAAATACTTTTCAAAGACCATTTCAGAGCAAGTTACTTTCTTAATATTCCTCCTAAACCCATTTTCCAACTTGAAGTACTTATATTTTTCACCCACAACTATACTTTACAGCTTTTTGGTTACCTCAACACCAAGAAATACTTTTCAAAGACTATTTCAGAGCAAGTTACTTTCTTAATGTCCCTCCTAAACCCATTTTGCAACTTGAAGTACTTCTTTTTTTCACCCGAAACTATACTTTACAGCTTTTTGGATACCTCAACACAAAGAAATACTTTTCAAAGACCATTTCAGAGCAAGTTACATTCTTAATGTCCCTCCTAAACCCATTTTCCAACTTGAAGTACTTATTTTTTTTAACCGCAACTGTAGTTTACAACATTTTGGATGCCTCAAAACCAAGAAATACTTTTCAAAGACAATTTCAGAGCAAGTTCCTTTCTTAATGTCCCTCCTAAAGTCATTTTCCAACTTGAAGTACTTATCTTTTTCATCCACAACTATACTTTACAGCTTTTTGATGCCTATACACCAAGAAATACTAGAAAGTTAATTTCTTAATTACAATCCTAACCCCATTTTCCAACTTTAAGTACTTATCTTTTTCATCACAACTATACGCTACAGCTTTTTGGTTACCTCAAAACCAAGAAATACATTTCAAAGACCATTTCAGAGAAAGTTACTTTCTTAATTTCACTCCTAAACCCATTTTCCAACTTGAAGTACTTATCTTTTTCACCCACATCTATACTTTACAGCTTTTTGGCTACCTCAACACCAAGAAATACTTTTCAAAGACCATTTCAGAGCAAGTTACTTTCTTAATGTCCCTTCTAAACCCATTTTCCAACTTGAAGTACTTATCTTTTTCATACACAACTATACTTTACATTTTTTTGAGTACCACAACACCAATACGTACATTTCATTCTCTATATCAGAGCAAGTTAATTTTTGAATATCCCTTCGACACCACTTCTCCAGCTGGAAGCCATTATCTTTTTTATCCCACAACTATACTTTACAGCTTGTGGGATACCTCATCACAAAGAAATCCTTTTAAAATACCATTTAAGAGCAAGTTACTTTCTTAATCTCACTCCTAAAACAATATTCCAACTTGAAGTACTTATCTTTTTCACCCACAACTATACTTTACAGCTTTTTGGTTTCCTCAACACCAAGAAATACTTTTCAAATACCATTTCAGAGCAAGTTACTTTCTTAATGTCCCTCCTAAACCTATTTTGCATCGTGAAGTTCGTATGTTTTTCATATACACCTGGATTCTACAGATTTTCTCATAACTCAAAACTTAGTAGTACTTTTCAAAGACCATTTCAGAGCGAGATCATTTCTTAATGTCACTCCTAGGCCCATTGTCCCACATTAATGGCTTATATCTTTCACCCACTTACTCAATGAAAAAAGAAATTATTTTTTAATCAATTCTATTTTTCCAAATAATATAAAAATTTTCAACTTCGGTTCAGATTTTTCTCAAGTGAATGAAAAAATTTAAAATAATGTTCCAAATTTTTTCAACAAAGTGAAGAAAAGTTTTTGATCTCTTCTGAATTTTACCAAAGAACACGCTCCAGTTCTAATTTCTCCAGAGAAAACAAAAATCTTCCAATTCAGTTCCTTATTTCACAAAGACATAAAGAAATTTAAAGTTCAATTCTAATATTTAGGTGGAAGATAGAAAAAGTAATACCAAACTTGTGAATATTTTCATTGAAGATGAAAAGTTCTTGTCCAATTTTAAATTTTCTCAACGAAGTGAAGAAAAGTTCAAGTTCTCTTCTGAACTTTACCAAAGAACACACTTCAATGCTAATTTCTCCAGAGAAAACAAAAATCTTCCACTTAAGTTCTTAATTTCACCAAGACATAAAGAAATTTAAAGTTCAATTCTAAATTTTTCGGTGGAAGATGGAAAAAGTAATACCATACATGTGAATATTTTCCCGGAAGATAAAAAGTTCTAGTTCAATTTTCAATTTCCTCAACGAAGCGAAGAAAAGTTCAAGTTCTCTACTGACTTTTACTAAAGAATACAATTCAATTCTAATTTCACAAGAGAAAATAAAATCTTCCACTTAAGTTCTTTATTTCACGATGACATAAAGAAATTTAAAGTTCAATTCTAATTTTTCGGCGGAAGATAGAAAAAGTAATACCATACTTGTGAATATTTTCATGGAAGATAAAAAGTTCTAGTTCAATTTAAAATTTTCTCAACAAAGTGAAGAAAAGTTCAAGATCTATTCTGAATTTTACCAAAGAACACAATTCAATTTTAATTTCACCAAAGAAAATTAAAATCTTCCAATGCAGTTCTATATTTCACAATGACATAAAGAAATATAAAGTTCATTTCTAAGTTTTTCGGTGGAAGATAGAAAAAGTAAGACCACACTTGTGAATATTTTCATGGAAGATGAAAAGTTCTAGTTAAATTTAAAATTTTCTCAACGAAGTGAAGAAAAGTTCAAGTTCTCTTCTGAACTTTACCAAAGAACACACTTCAATGCTAATTTCTCCAGAGAAAACAAAAATCTTCCACTTATGTTCTTAATTTCACAAAGACATAAAGAAATTTAAAGTTCAATTCTAAATTTTTCGGTGGAAGATGGAAAAAGTAATACCATACTTGTGAATATTTTCCCGGAAGATAAAAAGTTCTAGTTCAATTTACAATTTCCTCAACGAAGTAAAGAAAAGTTCAAGTTCTCTACTGAATTTTACTAAAGAACACAATTCAAGTCTAATTTCACCAGAGAAAATAAAAATCTTCCACTTCAGATCTTTATTTCACAATGACATAAAGAAATTTAAAGTTCAGTTCTAAATTTTTTGGCGGAAAATAGAAAAAAGTTATACTATGATTGTGATTATTTTCCAGTGAAGATAAAAAGTTTCACTTTAATTCTAATTTTCTTAAATTCAGTTCCGATTTTTTGCAAAGAGATTAAACATTTAAATTGTTTAATTTAGGTTAGGTTAACTTATCATGAGGGCTCATGATAAGTTAACCTAACCTTTTCCGGCAAGTATGGTTAGGTTAGGCTAGATTAAGTTAGGTTAGGTTAAGTTAGGTTAGGTTAGCACATGTACGCTTCACTTAGGTTAGCTTAGGTTAGGTGAGAGACAGGCAAAAAGTTAGGTGTATGATTAGGTTAGGTTAGGTTAGATTAAGTTAGGTTAGGTTAAGTTAGGTTAGGCTAGATTAGCCTACGTACAAGCGCGTACGTAGGCTAATCTAGCCTAACCTAACTTAACCTAACCTAACTTAATCTAACCTAACCTAATCATACACCTAACTTTTTGCCTGTCTCTCACCTAGCCTAAGCTAACCTAAGTGAAGCGTACGTGGGCTAACCTAACCTATCTTAACCTAACCTAACTTAATCTAGCCTAACCTAACCATACTCGCCGGAAAAGGTTAGGTTAACTTATCATGAGCGCTCATGATAAGATAACCTAAACTAACTTAAAAAAATTAAATTTTTTATATATTTGAAAAAAATCGGAACTGAATTTAAGAAAATTAGAATTAAAGTGAAACTGTTTATCTTCACTGGAAAATAATTACAATCATAGTATAACTTTTTCTATCTTCCACCGAAAAATTTAGAACTGAACTTTAAATGTCTTTATTTCATTGTGAAATAATGATCTGAAGTGGAAGATTTTTATTTTCTCTGGTGAAATTAGAATTGAATTGTGTTCTTTAGTAAAATTCAGTAGAGAGCTTGAACTTTTCTTCACTTCGTTGAGGAAATTGTAAATTGAACTAGAACTTTTATCTTCCGGGAAAATATTCACAAGTATGGTATTACTTTTTCCATCTTCCACCGAAAAATTTAGAATTGAACTTTAAATTTCTTTATGTCTTTGTGAAATTATGAACATAAGTGGAAGATTTTTGTTTTCTCTGGAGAAATTAGCATTGAAGTGTGTTCTTTGGTAAAGTTCAGAAGAGAACTTGAACTTTTCTTCACTTCGTGGAGAAAATTTTAAATTGAACTAGAACTTTTAATCTTCAATGAAAATATTCACAAGTTTGGTATTACTTTTTCTATCTTCCACCGAAAAATTTAGAAATGAACTTTAAATTTCTTTATGTCATTGTGAAATATAGAACTTAAGTGGAATATTTTTATTTTCTTTGGTGAAATTAGAATTGAAGTGTGTTCTTTAGTAAAATTCAGAAGAGAACTTGAACTTTTCTTCACTTCGTTGAGAAAATTTTAAATTGAACTAGAACTTTTTATCTTCCATAAAAATATTCACAAGTATGGTTTTACTATTTCTATCTTCCGCCGAAAAATTTAGAATTGAACTCTAAATTTCTTTATGTCATCGTGAAATAATGAACTGAAGTTGAAGATTTTTATTTTCTCTGGTGAAATTAGAATTGTATTGTGTTCTGTAGTAAAATTCAGTAGATAAATTGAACTTTTCTTCACTTCGTTGAGGAAATTGTAAATTGAACTAGAACTTTTTATCTTCCGGGAAAATATTCACAAGTATGGTATTACTTTTTCAATCTTCCACCGAAAAATTTAGAATTGAACTTTAAATTTCTTTATGTCTTGGTGAAATTAAGAACTTAAGTGGAAGATTTTTGTTTTCTCTGGAGAAATTAGCATTGAAGTGTGTTCTTTGGTAAAGTTCAGAAGAGAACTTGAACTTTTCTTCACTTCGTTGAGAAAATTTGAAATTGGACAAGAACTTTTCATCTTCCATGAAAATATTCACAAGTTTGGTATTACTTTTTCTATCTTCCATCGAAAAATTAGAATTGAACTTTAAATTTCTTTATGTCTTTGTGAAATAAAGAACTGAATTGGAAGATTTTGTTTTCTCTGGAGAAATTAGAATTGGAGCGTGTTCTTTGGTAAAATTCAGAAGAGATCAAAAACTTTTCTTCACTTTGTTGAGAAAATTTGGAACATTATTTTAAATTTTTTCATTCCCTTGAGAAAAATCTGAACCGAAGTGGAAAATTTTTATATTATTTGGAAAAAAAGAATTGATTAAAAACTAATTTCTTTTTCATTGAGTATGTGGGTTACAAAGATCAGTTCTTAGCCTGATAAAATGAGATGACGAAAGACATTAAGACATTAACTTGCTCTGAAAGTGTATTTAAAAAGTATTTATTAGTTTTTATTTATCAGTAAGGCTGATTAATATCTTGTTGGGTGAAATCGATAATTAATTTAAGTTTTAAAATTGGTTAGAATTGATATTAAGAAATTAACTTTCTCTGAAATGGTATTTGAAAAGTATTTCTTGGTGTTGAGGTATCCAAAAGGCTGTAAAGTATAGTTGTGGATGAAAAAGATAAGTACTACAAGTTTGAAAATAGGTTTAGGAGGGAGATTAAGAAAGTAACTTGCTCTGAAATGGTCTTTGAAAAGTATTTCTTGGTGTTGAGGTATCCCAAAAGCTGTAGAGTATAGTTTAGGTTGAAAAATATAAGTACTTCAAGTTTGAAAATGGATTTAGAATTGACATTAAGATAGTAACTTGCTCTGAAACGGTCTTTGAAAAGTATTTCTTGATGTTGAGGTAACCAAAAACCTGAAGGGTATATTTGTGGGTGAAAAAGAAAAGTACTTAAAGTTGCAAAATGGGTTTAGGAGGAACATTAAGAAAGTAACTTGCTCTGAAATGGTCTTTGAAAAGTCTTTCTTGGTGTTGAGGTAACCAAAAAGCTGTACAGTATAGTTTTGATGAAAAAGAGAAGTACTTCAACTGGTAAAATGTGTGTATGAGTGAAATTAAGAATGTAACTTTCTCTGAATTGGTCTGTGAAAAGTATTTCTTAGTTTTGAGGTAACTAAAAAGCTCTCGGGTATAGTTGTGATGAATAAGATGAGTACTTAGAGTTGGAAAATTTGTTTAGGATGGACATTAAGAAACTAACTTGCTCTGAAAAGGTTATTGAAAAGTATTTCTTAGTTTTGCGGTAACCAAAAAACTCTAAGGTATAGTTGTGATGAAAAAGACAAGTACTTCAAGTTGGAAAATGGCTTTAGGAGGGACATTAAGAAAGTAACTTGCTCTGAAATGGTCCTTGAAAAGTATTTCTTGGTGTTGAGGTATCCAAAATGTTGTAAACTACAGTTGCGGGTAAAAAAAATAAGTACTTCAAGTTGGAAAATGGGTTTAGGAGAGACATTAAGAAAGTAACTTGTTCTGAAATGGTCCTTGAAATGTATTTCTTGGTGTTGAGGTAACCAAATAGCTGTAAAGTATAGTTTCGGGTGAAAAAGATAAGTACTTCAAGTTGGAAAATGAGTTTAGGAGGTACATTAAGAAAGTAACTTGCTCTGAAATGGTCTTTGAAAAGTATTTCTTGGTGTTGAGGTATCCAAAAAGCTGTAAAGTATAGTTGTGGGTGAAAAATATAAGTACTTCAAGTTGGAAAATGGGTTTAAGAGGGACATTAAGAAAGTAACTTGCTCTGAAATGGTCTTTGAAAAGTATTTCTTGGTGTTGAGGTATCCAAAATGTTGTAAACTACAGTTGCGGTTAAAAAAAAAATAAGTACTTCAAGTTGGAAAATGGGTTTAGGAGGGACATTAAGAAAGTAACTTGCTCTGAAATGGTCTTTGAAAAGTATTTCTTGGTGTTGTGACACTCAAAAAGCTGTAAAGTATAGTTGTGAGTGAAAAAGATAAGTACTTCAAGTTGCAAAATAGGTTTAGGAGGGACATTAAGAAAGTAACTTGCTCTGAAATGGTCTTTGAAAGGTATTTCTTGGTGTTGAGGTATCCAAAAAGCTGTAAGGTATAGTTGAGGGTGAAAAAGATAAGTACTTCAAGTTGGAAAATGAGTTTAGAAGGAACATTAAGAAAGTAACTTGCTCTGAAATACCTTTTGAAAGGTATTTCTTGGTGTTGGGACACTCAAAAAGCTGTAAAGTTTAGTTGTGGTGAAAAATACTTGTACTTCAAGTTGGAAAATGGGTGTTGGAGGAACATTAAGAAAGTAACTGGCTCTGAAATTGTCTTTGAAAAGTATTTCTTGGTGTTGAGGTAACCAAAAAGCTGTAATGTATTGATCTGGGTGAAAAAGATAAGTACTTCAAGTTGGAAAATGGGTTTAGGAGGGACATTAAGAAAGTAACTTGCTCTGAAATGGTCTTTGAAAGGTATTTCTTGGTGTTGAGGTATCCAAAAAGCTGTAAGGTATAGTTGAGGGTGAAAAAGATAAGTACTTCAAGTTGGAAAATGAGTTTAGAAGGAACATTAAGAAAGTAACTTGCTCTGAAATGCATTTTGAAAGGCATTTCTTGGTGTTGGGACACTCAAAAAGCTGTAAAGTATAGTTGTTGGTGAAAAAGATAAGTACTTCAAGTTGGAAAATGGGTTTAGGAGGGACATTAAGAAAGTAACTTGCTCTGAAATTGACTTTGAAAAGTATTTCTTGGTGTAGAGGTATCCAAAAAGCTGTCAAGTATAGTTGTGGGTGAAAAAGATAAGTACTTCAAGTTGAAAAATGGGTTTAGGAGGGACATTAAGAAAGTAACTTGCTCTGAAACGGTCTTTGAAAAGTATTTCTTGGTGTTGAGGTATCCAAAAAGCTATAAAGTATAGTTGTGGGTGAAACAGATAAGTAATTCAAGTTGGAAAATGGGTTTAGGAGGGACATTAAGAAAGTAACTTGCTTTGAAATGGTCTTTGAAAGGTATTTCTTGGTGTTGAGGTATCCAAAAAGCTGTAAAGTATAGTTGTGAGTGAAAAAGATAAGTACTTCAAGTTGGAAAATGGGTTTAGGAGTGAGATTAAGAAAGTAACTTGCTCTGAAATGGTCTTTGAAAAATATTTCTTGGTGTTGCGGTATCCAAAAAGCTGTAAAGTCTAGTTGTGGGTGAAAAAGATAAGTACTTCAAGTTGGAAAATGGGTTTAGGAAGGACATTAAGAAAGTAACGGGCTCTGAAATGGTATTTGAAAAGTATTTCTTTGTGTTGAGGTATCCAAAAAGCTTTAAAGTATAGTTGTGGGTAAAAAAGATAAGTACTTCAAGTTGGAAAATGGGTTTAGGAGGGACATTAAGAAAGTAACTTGCTTGTCTTAGTCGATTACGTCATTCTATGCCCATGTATGGACTCCCGTCATGACCTTCTGATAGGGTTCTACTGATTATGTAATCAATTTCTCAGAAATCCATTTTCCTAGTCGATTACGTCATTCTATGCCCATGCATGGACTCCCGTCATGACCTTCTGATAGGGTTCTACTGATTATGTAATCAATTTCTCAGAAATCCATTTTCCTAGTCGATTACATCATTCTAAGCCCGTGTATGGACTCCCGTCATGACCTTCTGATAGTGTTATACTGATTATGTAATAAATTTCTCATAAATCCATTTTACTAGTCAATGACGTCATTCTAAGCCCGTGTATGGACTCCCGTCATGACCTTCTGATAGGGTTTTACAGATTATGTAATCAATTTCTCAGAAATCCATTTTCCTAGTCAAGTACGTCATTCTATGCCAATGTATGTACTCACGTCATGACCTTCCGATAGGGTTCTACTGATTATGTAATCCATTTCTCAGAAATCCATTTTCCTAGTCGATTAAGTCTTTATATGCCCATGTATGGACTCCCGTCATGACCTTCTGATAGGGTTCTACTGATTATGTAATCAATTTCTAAGAAATCCATTTTCCTAGTCAATTACGTCATTCTATGCCCATGTATGGACTCCCGTCATGACCTTCTGATAGGGTTCTACTGATTATGTAATCAATTTCTCAGAAATCCATTTTCCTTAGAAACAACAAATTAATTCCCCTTTCTTGAATCAATAATTCCCCTTAGAAACAACAAATTAATTCCCCTTTCTTAAATCAATAATTCCCCTTAGAAACAACAAATTAATTCCCATTTCGTGATATATCAATCAATCTTGACATCACCTGTCAGACATTATTAAACTTCGCCTGGAAACAATTTGATTAATGATTGACAGTACTTGGAAAAAGAGGTCATTGACCCCATTACGTAATCTTTCTCCCTAGGGAGGCTATGCCCTTATAAGGAGCCCCGTCACGAGTCAATAAGGCATCTCTACTTTTGAGTTTGACATAAACAGTCCTGAGTTTGTCAAGAATCAAATATTTATCCCTATTACAGCCGAAAAAAGTGATCCTGCTCTCCTTGTTTTTCTTGTGTGTTTTTTAACACACAAGAAAACAACTTTCTGTTGTTCTTGTGTGTAAATATTATCAATAACTTCCTTAAATATCTTTAATACAGTCAATTAATATTATTCACTCAATTAACATTGGTCAATTCTTTTAGCAGATAATATTTTGGAAGGTATATTTCTAGGACAAATTGAAGCAAGTGAAACGATGTAAAAAGACAACAAGATATCATGTAAAACTACGTGAAGGCTCTTTCTAATTTAATGCATATTGTTTGCTATTTGGGACTGAATTTTAGTTGGCCTTGGCCCACTTTTTTCTGCTTGCTACGAGTTTTGGCTATTGAAGATATCTCATCAAATATCAAGCATCTCGGTTTTTCTACGTGTGATTTTCCACTTTGCAAAAGCCTTCAAAACATGTATTCCTAATGGCTAAACAAGTTCAACAGGAAAATGATTTTGCTTATCATGCATCTTTTAACGGCGAGTTTAAATAGATTATAATTTTTTTTTCATAAGGTTTTGCGTTCTTTTTTCATGTTCTGTTTCTCTTGTGACTTATGAAAGAATTGTATAGCCTAACGTTCCATATTTTTGGGAACGATCTTTCACCAGTTGATGGGCTATATGTTCGGGTTCTAAGCGCTCCCCCCCGCGGAAAATACCCCCCAGAACATACCCTCCCGGAAAATACCCCCTCAGAAAATAACGCCCGGTAAATACCCCCCCCCCCCGCAAAATACCCCTCCCCCCCCCATGGAAAATAAGGCTTTCCAAATTTGAGTTTTATTTGAGTTTTTTTTTAATTTCCGTAGGGGGAAGGAATTTTGGTACTTGTGTAAACTTGTGTATTATTTTCCGTGGGGGGGGGGGGTATTTTCCGCAGGGGGGTGTTTTCCGCGGGGGTATTTACCGGGGGTAATCACCGAGGGGGGGGGGGTAAACGCCGGCTACCATATGTTCGTTATCTAACAGTTATCTGAATGACTACTACTGTTTGTTATTTGTGCCATAGCTAAGAACACCACGATAACTTTTCAAAACTCTTATCAATTTTTTTTTCAAAAAAGTGGTTTTGCTGTTTATCTCTCTAACAAGGGCTGTATCAGTACATAACTTTATGCATTCCCGTTTAGGGGAAGTTGTAGAAATGAATAGATCAGGAACAAAGCTCTGGGTCATAGATATCTAGGACATTTTGCCAAACTTTTCGGGACGTCACAATAAGACTATTCGACTCAGGACTCTCCCACAGTAATTATTAGGCCTATGATTAATGCACTCCTCACCTTTCAATTAAAATACAGTAGCATGTCATGTTTTTGAGAGGTCAATTTCAGCTCCTCAATCTAATAAAATAGGTTCCAACGTAAAAGAAATTAAGAAAAGGACACAACAAAGGTACTAAAATCTTTGAGCTATCCCAAAGAACAACTTATATTTTTCAACCCTTTCAACAATTTTTCTATTAGAGAAAGGAAGAAAGAACAAATTTTAAGGGGTATTTCTACTGCTCCTCTATAGGGGTATTTCTAGATCATTTTAAGGGATATTTCTACTGCTCCTCTATAGGCGTATTTCAAGATCATTTTAAGGGGTATTTCTACTGCTCCTCTGTAGGAGTGTTTCTAGACCATTTTAAGGGATATTTCTACTGCTCCTCTATAGGGACATTTCTAGATCATTTTAAGGGGTATTTCTACTGCTCCTCTATAGGCGTATGCCTTGAGGTTTAAGAAGGGATTTATGCTGAAATATGTGGTAGAATATGAGTCTCATATTTGTTTTTGTTATATTGAAAACCAAAGTTGTAGCATTATTTATGTTTGTGCGCAAGAAACATGTTTGACCGTCCTCAACCCTTTTATTTCCAGTGGGAGTTAATTAATGTACATGCCTACTTGCGGGCGTACACAAAATGATTTTTCTTTTGCAAGATTTAAGAGGATCGCTTGCCGAGGAAGGACGAAGAATTAAAAAAATGTGTTTTAGACGAAAATAATAGCATAACTGATAAATGCAAAAATGATCCTCTATTCAATAAGATGAAAAAAAAAATTCTCACAGGTTTGCCAGTTCCAGGGCTTTCAAAATATAACCTGCTTTAGCATAAAGTTTTGCTGCATTGGCTATGGAAGATGAAGGTCTTGATTCAAGATATGCAGCTGCAACCAGTTGATCTTGAGCACTTGCTTGAAGAGCCACCAAATAAATCACCTTATCCAGTTGATTTTCCTAAAATAAGTTATAAATATTATAATGCTGATCTTGCCCTCGACTTTACACTACGACTGTTATTAAAATTTTACCAGTTAGAATCATTCTTACTCGTAAAAGGCATTCGTAAGAGACCTCATGTTTCTCTTCTGATTTGTTGTAAAAGAAAAAAAAACAAGCAAACGACAACAAAAAAACAAAACTATTAACCTTTAATGTAACGCTAAGATTTCATGTAATGTTAAGAAAAGTGCTAGGTATTTCCCTTGCAGTTCTCAGTTCTCTTTTGGTACTTGACCAGTTAAAAACTAATTGAATTTAAGCCAGATTAACTGTGTACTTGTTCGGAATAAACAACAAGTGGATCACTATGAACTTATAATTAAAACTTGTTAGATAAATTTATAAACTTGCATTACGGCTTAAGGATTATTTATGGATTGTGGCTCTGGGTTAGTATTCAGCACTATTATCATCTGAGTCGTGCATTAAAATACTTGGATTTCTTGAGAATAGCTGGATTGCTTGCCCCACTCAAAGATAAATAATTATTTATTCTCATTGCTACGCTTATGTCAAAATTCAAGCCTTTTGATATTGTTCCCACCTTATTTATAAGCCTTGTACAAGCTTCTTTAAAGTCCTTATTCCATTTGCAGATATGTGCTTCAGCTATATTATGCCCCGAATGGGTACCGTAGCAAAAGACTAGACATCTAGCTTGATTTTTTTGGTCTTTGGTGGTTTCTATTACCACTGATGGCAATAAGGGGTATCCCTGAAACGAAGCTAGGACAAAATCGAACGGTTTGTACTTTGCCGTTTTACTATCTACAAAAGTGAGGAGGGGGCACACTTCATGCAGTAAACTTCAACAACAAAATGTTCCAATTTGCCACCCAAAAATACTCACGTTTGTAATATGCGCTTGGCTTTTGACGCAAGCTCATCAAATTTCAGCAAGGACTATATCCGATTTAATCGAAAACTTGTTTAGCTCTTCACTCTTTGAACTCTGACAATGAACTCTTCATTGAGACCCTAGCAGACTTAAAGGTCCTCCAGAGATTATTTTTTCTCCTACAACTCCTAAGAAGACCAGGGGTCATCCAAGGATTTTGAGGAAAGGCCTTCTTAGACTTATGATTAGAAGGTGAAACAGAACAAATATCGAATCCAGCTTCTTTAATAGACTCACAGAAAGTATAAAATAAATTACAAAAATCAGAATCACTCAAAATACCTGCAAGCATGGACGAAAGAAAATGATACGGAAGACCTTATATCCATCAAATTTATATCAAAATCTCCCATAATAATTAACTCAATCGACTGTTTGAGGATGGTTTCAAGCAGATCATTAAGGATGCGTAGAAACAGAAGAATAGAACCACTAGGAGATCGATGAATAATACCAACAATAAAATTCTTACCTCCTCATTTAATATCGATGAACAGTGACTCAAAGACACCTTCGATATTTCTGGATAGATCCATTCTAAGAGAATATGGGAGATCATTAGAATGTACAAGGCAAGACCACCCTTGGCCATCTTTTGTCGATTCAGTCGCTCCATCTTATAACCTTGCAAATCCAAAAGCATATCATTATTAGGATCTAAGAAAGTCTCACAGAAACCAACAATATCAGGTAGCCCATCAGAAACAATCTGTTTTAGACGGAACAAAGACCCTGAATATTCAACTGGAGCGCTGAAAAATTTCCATTTTGTTTGGCAGCCTCCCTTACATTAGAAATATATTTACTCGTTACTGAGGGGTTCATTGTGGTCAAATCACTATAAATATTCCCAATAGAATTATTAATCATGCTTAAAACATCTAACGGGTTATTTTCTAGCTCAAAAAGTCGTCCTTCAACTGGGCGCGTACCTAATTTGTCAGTAAAAAAAAAGACAACCAATTCTAGACATGGCATTAAACCATAAAATATACACGCAAAAAAAAACATTGATTGACCAGGTGGTTTGACCAAAATGTGTGGATTGACCGAAAACGGTCAGTCCACACATTAAATTTACCGAAGCAATCTCTTGCCACATTCAAAACTTCACGGCGCTTTTTTGTTAGCGATTCTGACAAAAATATTCCACTTTTTGCTAATTCAATCTTTGCTTTGAAAATAATTCGAGCTATTTCAGCATTTTTGAAGCGTATCACCATTGTAGACACTTCAGATTGATCATTAGAGTCATTCAGACTACATCGATAAACATTTACAATATTATTGACTTCAAAACCATGGACCAGCATCTTGTCTTTAATGATAACTGATATTTCTTTCTTTAGATAATTTCAAAGCCTCTGTTTTACTCCATTCATCACTAAGCAATCCAACATGTTTTCTTTTTCAAAATCATCCACTTTTGATTCCAATGACAAAATCCTACTTTCCAAGCTTTTAACCATTGCAAATAGTCCTTTGAGCGGTTTTTCTATTTCTTGGAATTTTGGGTTGTAATCAATGTAAATTGCATCATGATTTTTTTTACTATAGGATCAATTGCCTGATTTGCTATATCAGGGGCTGATAGTTTAGCATTGACTTGACGGGAAATCTCAGCTGTAAGATTCGCTTGTGTACGATTTAATTCATCATGGGTAAAAGCTATTTTTTGAAGGATTAGGCTAGGTGCAGTGAATCTTCTGCAATAACGCTCGCTGGGTTTAATGCTAGATAAGTAGGTGATGACGATTTATAAATTTCTGGTAACGAATCCAATTCGTTAAATGCTTTACCAACATCTTTTTCCGTTCTTTTGCGAGCACTAGGGTTATCCGAGCACTAGGGTCTAGAGTGCTTTAGCAAAAATCTGTGTATCTCCATATTCCTTTAGCACCAGTTTTTGACTGCAAAACAATTGCACGCCAAGGGGGATAACTTTGTTAGTCTTTCAAAGTTTCTTCAAAGTTTCAAAGTTCTTTGTTAATATTGATAATCTTTGTTAATCTTTCATTTGAATGTGAAGTTTTTCCGAATGCTCTCAAGTGTTTTTGGATTATTATTTTGTATAAAGGTGGACCAAGAAATGATCCAGCCAATTATCGACCAATTTCAATTGTATCAGTATTTAGTAAAATCATTGAAAAGGCTATGCTTTCTCTTCTCCTTGCTTTTCTAAAGTATAAGAATTTTCTTCATGATTTTCAATTTGGTTTCCGAATGAAGTACTCCACTGAACAGGCCTGTATGATCCTTTTGAATTTTATACATTCTGTATTAGATTCGGGATTAATTCCGGCTGCTATGTTCCTGGATATTTGTAAGGCATTCGATTCCTTAACCCATGAAATTCTTCTATCGAAGATATCTCATTTTGGCATAAGGGGAAATGTATTTTCTTGGTTTCAGTGTTATTTGAATGATAGGCTAATTTCGGTTAACCCACTTTTCTGTTCACCCTCACAAGTGAATTTTGGCGTCCCCCAGGGATCTGTTTTAGGGCCTGTGCTATTTCTGATTTTTTAAATGATCAAAAAGCCTGCAAAAAAGCCTGCAAATGATCAAAAAGCAGTCAAAAAGCCTGCTTTTTTATGTAATTAAAAAGCAAAAAGTAGAATAATTGATGTAGCAGAAAAAGCAGAATAATTACTGTAGACTCTGTCATCCTCTGTCATTCCCTTGCCCATAGTGGCAACTATAGTTCACCTTCTTCTGATGTTCTTGTTTATTTTGCCGATGACAGAACACTTGACACTTCGGGAAACTGCGAATCAGAGCTTCGAATGAATTTGAAATTTTTTTTTGAGAGAGTGATTTTGTGGCTTCATGCTAGTTATCTTACCCTAAATTTTTCCAAGTCCTGTTTTTTTTATTTTTTCACGTGTTTCTCAGGTTTATCCCCAGTTATCGGTGATTCACGAGCCAAATGGGATAATTCATAGATGTAAAGATACAAGTAATAATAAGTGTGATAATTCATAGATATATAATGCAATATGTTCGTTTTTTTGGGCATTCTTGTTGATGAAAACATGTCTTTCAAGCGTCACCTTGATTTGATTAAAATAAGGATATGCAGAAGTATCGGTATTTTAAGGAAACTTAAGCATGCTTTTCCTGGATTAATTTGAAAATTCTTTTCACTGCTAGATCCAATCGCACGTTTTTTACTGTCCAATTGTATGGATGTCAACCTTTCTTTCACTGTTAAAACCACTTTCTAAGATTTACAATTAAGCTAAAAACCTCATTCAAGAAACTAGTCGTTCAGGAATTAGCCCAATGTTTGATCTCGAGTCACTGTATATTCTTTCGTGTGCATGTTTAACTTTCCCTCAGCTTCATGGTGACCTCCCTTGACCCCTAACTGCTCCGCTATCTTTTGCCTATGATAAGAATAATAATAATCTTTGCAATACAAAAAAAAAATCATATTGGAGTAAGTTCCTTTTACTCCATGTGTAAGGTCAGATTTTAATCCTTTAATGGCGAGTCGTATTGTGTGAAATAAGTTGCCTGAATCAGCTCGAAGGAGTCACTCACTCGGTTTGTTAAAAAAAAATCGTTAAAGTTATTGTTAAAGCTTGTTAGAAGTTATTTTTATCTATTTATTTATTTTTCTTATATTTTTATTATTATTTTATTATGATTCTTTAACCTGATGTACTTCTATTTAAACTTTCTCATTTTGGCGTAAGAGGTAGTGTGTTATTTTGGTTCAAGTTTTTCATGTCTGGTAGAATAATTTCTCTTGATCCACTTTTTCGATCACCATCAAGTGTTGATCAGGGGGCCCCTCAAGGGTCAATTTTAGGGCCTGTACTCTTTTTAATTTATGTAAATGACCTAATTTTTGCAGTTAAAAACAAAAATCCTCTTTATTGATCTCGCCTATATCGTCCAACGTTTTCCCGTACCCATAACCATAGTTTGCTTACCTCGGATTCTCTTGTTACTTTTGCCGATAATACCACCCTTATTACTTCTGGGAGAACAGTCAATTTGGTTTGATGCTAAACCTCTTGCCTTAAATGTTTCTAAAACTAGTTTCTTAGTTTTTTTTTGTCATATATCTCAAGCTTGTCCTCAATTATCCGACATTCATATATCCAAAGGATTTATTAGTAGACCAAAGGATAGCCATGTACGTTTCCTAGGTATCCTCCTAGATGAAAATTTGTCTTTTAACTACCATATTGATTTTATTAAAATGAAGGTATGCAGAACCCTCGGTATTCTAAGAAAACTCAAACATATTTTCTCTGGACCAAAAGAATCCTATTTCATAGCTTAATTTATTCTTATGTTTCTTATTGTCCAGTCATATAGAGGTATACTTTCCCTTCTTTTCTCAAACTGCTTTCGAATACTTATAATAAAGCTATAAATCTTTCCCAGGATGTAAATTGTTCGGCAATCAAACCGTTACTTGATATTGAAAAACTTTATATTCTTTCCTGTGTAACTTTCGCTTTTCTTCAGCTCCATGTAAAAGCTAAATATCCGAATTCCACATACACCAACAATAAGATCTGATTTTAATCTTTCTGTTGAATGCCACTCGTTTGGCACCTTCAAAGGAGTCACAGAGATTTTTTTTATTTGCATGTGATTAATTTTTCCTTGACGTATATAGTGCTATCCATTCTTTCATAATTATTATTATATTAATAGATGTTGAGATTCATTGCAGTTTGATAAAGCTTATGAACTCTGAACTCTCCTTGTTTTTTTTTTATTGTTTTCTTTTTCCATTTTATGAAGATTAATTAAAACAAACTTTCCGAAAAATAAGTTTTTCAAAGAAAAGTAAAGGCCATTTTAAACTTAAGCTCAGGAGATACAAATACCTGTTAAAATTCAAACTCAAAACGACCAAAATATACCATTAAAAAGTAAATGAAACCCAAAACGAACAGAAATCAAATAGACAATCAGAGAAAAATACCTACAGCAACTAATAATATAAATGAATAACCTGATATTAAAGTGAGTAATGCTTAAATTGAATATGAAAATCGAGCTTAAAACAAAAACAAATATTTTGCTATTAAAGTATAAATGAAACTTAAAACGAACAGAAATTAAATAAACAATCAATGAGAACAAACATACAATATATATTAATGTAAATGAATAAAAAAAAATCTTAAAACAAGTGAAACTTAAATTGAATATGCAAATCAAGTTTGAATCGAATAAAAATAACTACAAACAAGAGTTTGGGTATCGTCTCACTGCAAAAGCCTAAAACCTACTGCGTCATTGGCACTTTACTGAAAACAATTCTTTGAAATGTTTTACACTTTTGTAACTTTAAGAAATCAAAAATTAATTAAGATTTTAGGGAATAAATATCAGCATATGTATATTAAATTGACAATGCCCATTTTTTTCAGTAAACTCATTTGAATTTTTTTTTTCAGTAAAGTACAAATTATATTCTGGTTTTTAGAAAGCATAGGGGTATTGAACCCTACTCATATTAATTTATGCTCGTTATGAGTATGACTCTAATATTTATTTTAATTTTTGTTCGTTTTGGGTTTCATTTATTTATTGATACTTATTTCGGGTAGTTGTATTCTTGGTAGATTATATGATAGTATGGACGCCAGGTGATGAAAATGTAAATCATACCACGACGGAATGGGGCTGCTACGAGAATTAGCCTACCACCCCCTAAATTGACCATGCGGATTCAAAAATACCAATGGCACTTGCTTGCGAGTGGTGGAACACTCCGAAACTTGACATTTTATTATATTTTGGTGTTTCATGCAAGAAAATGCATGTTCCACAAAGTTTGAGGTGCAGTTTTCCGCTCAAATAGAAATGCCTAGAAGCCATAGAATGTTTTCATAACCAACTAACACGATTAGTTACAAAAAATGGCAGAGTTAAAAAAATGGCAAAAGTATATGAGTCTTGAACAGTCTTGGAAAGTATAAACAAAATCAAATTGAATATTAGATACATAATAATATTAATTGTTGAAAGATCCATCAGTTCAAGATTTTTTTTCACTGTAATTTTATTTTTATTTTCAATGCTGTAAGAACTGGAAAAGAAAATATTTGTAATATACGAGTAATTCGTTTTCAGTGAAGCAACAATGGCGCAGAAGGCTTTAGGTTTTTACAGTTAAAGAAGTGGGCAGTATCCAAATTTTTTTGTAGTAAAACTATATTTGTCTTGACCAATCTTGAAAAGAACTAATAAATTAAACTGAATATTTGATGCATAATGATATTAATTGCTAAAAGCTCATCAGTTCAAAATTTTACTGTAATTTTAATATTTATTTTCAATGTTAAGTACAAAAGAAAACATTTGTAATATAATTCGTTTTCAGTAAAGCGCCAATGACGCAGTAAGTTTTAGGCTTTTGCAGTGAGGCGATACCCAAACTCTTGTTTATAGTTATTTTTATTCGATTCAAACTTGATTTGCATATTCAATATAAGTTTCACTTGTTTTAAGATTTATTTATTCATTTATATTAATATATATATTGTATGTTTGTTCGCAATGATTGTTTATTCAATTTCTGTTTATTTTGAGTTTCATTTATACTTCAATAGCAAAATGTTTTTTGTTTTGTTTTAAGCTTGATTTTCATATTCAGTCTAAGCATTACTCGCTTTAAGATATATTTATTGATTTATATTATTACTTGTTGTATGTTTTTTGCTATGATTGTTTATCATAGCACTCCAATCACAGTTGCACTCCAATCACTATTAAAAAGAGCACTATCCCTAAAATTTCCAATTGAATGAGCCTGTTTTGAAGTTTAAGACAACGCCTTCTATAAAAACTTTATATGCCCCCAGGGCATAACTTAAAACCCTTGCCCTGAGGGTTGTGGGGGAGTGTCCTCCTCAGAAATAGGAGGGCTAGTTGCCCTCCAATCATTTTTGACTATTAAAAAGAGCACTAGAACTCTCGATTTCCAATCGAATGATCCCGCTCTGAAGTTTCTATGACGACCCCTTCCATATGAAGTGCCTCCTGGAAAAAAAAAAAAATAAATAATAAATAATAATAAAACATTGGAGCCGTATGGCCTTTACTATAGGCAACGCTACAGCGTTGCCTCTGAAAATGCTTTAAATGGTAAGAGTTTAATATTTACATTTATGTGTCCAAATGCTAATGCTATATTTATATGTTTAAACGTTAAAAGTTTAAACGTTTAATGATTATGTGGTCTTTTCATGATCACCCTCCTACAGGCCATGGATCCTTTGTGGGGATTTGTAGATTTTTGTGTAATTATTTTACAATTATATGGAAAATAAATCTATCTTCATATCCATCTATCTATCTAAAGATAGTTTTAAGGACTGGATTTACTGCCAATAAATGAAAAAAAAGGCTGTGCAGAAAAGTTTGTGCAATATCAATTTATAAGGCTATTAAAAAAAGATTCAAAAGGCTAGGTGACTTATCCAAAAAATAGATTTTAAGTTTTGCGCTTTTTGGCGATATATCTGGGACGAAACAAAAATCAGGAGTTCTAAAGTGGGCAAAAGAAGGTTGTAAGAAAAGACGCAAGAAAGGGAGTAAAATCTAAATCTCTGACCAAGGGGAGCCCGAACAACTGCGTTTGTCACAGGCGCTTGGGGGTTGTCATGAGTTGTTTATTCTCTGTTTAGAAATTGACTTACTGTGACTTGCCCTAGAGTGTAAATTTGCATTCTAACAAATTTGCAATTAAAGAAAATTGCAAAAAAAAACACTAGTTTAAAACTACTACAAAAGTGGCTCTGATCTCTCTCCGGTTTCAATTGAACAAATAAAGTGAACAAAATACCTTGCACAGTCTAACAGCAGCACTAAATGCTCCAGCTTCACAATAATATTGACACGCTTTTTCGTAGTCAGATTCATTAACTTCGAAGTATCTCCCCATGAAATAGCATGCTGCCTTATTTCTGCTTTTTCTGGCAAAGTCACAGGCCAAAACAACTTCATTCCTATAGCAGAGAGAGCGGCATAAAGAAGCTATGTCCTCACATTTCTTATAGAACTCCATAGCTAACGCGTAATCTCCTTGACTTTCAGCATGCTTTGCATACCAGCGTTGAATAGACCTTTAATTGAAAAGAGATTAAAATTTTTATAGGTTAGAATAGCAGTTGAGGTTATCTACAAAATTAAATTTGAAAGTTGAAAACCAATCCCAATTAACTTCCAGGATTTGTTGTTCAACATTATTTATGCGTTAATTTTGTTTCATGCACATGTTGTGCACACAAATGAGTAAATAAATCGTCAGAAGCAGCATTAAAGCGAATACTACTATACTATTAATAACAAATCACTGCGGAACCAAACCGCCTGATGCCGACAAAGCTACACATGTTCCTCCTCCATCCCATCTTATTCTATTTTTATACCCTCCAAATAAGCTCTCATTCCCTTAAATCTTTCGTTACGACATCCTCCCATCCCATTCGGGGATGACCTGCTTATCGTTTTGCATTAGATGGTGGGCTGACAAGGGCGATGTTTGGAAATCTGTCAGCTTACATCCGCAAAACATTTCCCAGCTATCTCAACTACTCTATCACTATTGCACTAGAAAGAGAGAATGAAGCATATTTTTTCGGGCAGCTTACTGTTTGCGATACGGAGAGTCAGTCGGGTACCCAAAACAGTCCGTAGACAGTTTCTCTGGGAAACATACTATTAAATCTTCCGCCGTCTTTCGGAGTGCCCAAGCTTCTGAGCCATACTTGACCACTATTATCATTGCATCTTCCAATATTATAATCTTGGCTCGCAGACTTACCTTCCTGTTCTTTCAAACTTTTTTTCAACTGTGAAAAAAAACCTGGACCTTGGCTGAATGAATTGTAGAAAATCATTTTCGGCATGTTGGCTGCTGAAATTGTAGCTAAAGCTTAATCCCTTACTTTTTCAGTTCACGTGTTAAACTGTTTTAACTGTTTAAGATCAGTGGACACAGATGAAGTCTGATTGCTACAACAAGTTAGACCCTTTTTCAGACAGAATTAAAGAGCAATAAATCAAATAAATTCAGAAAAATTAGAATTGCAGTTACTGTGAAAAAAAATCAGATGTTTTTAATTTACGACAAAAAGAGCAATGGTTCCGCTCAAAAAGGCAATATTTTTTCAATTTCAGAATTTACCCTAAGTTTTGTTTTGCTGATAATCTTTGTTGACTTGGTTGAAGACTGCTATTCATTTAATATTCTGTTTGTTTTGAATTTCCATTATTTGTTTTCATAGTGATTTCCGTTCGTTTCAGGTTTTAATACTTTTCTTTGAAACGGTTCCTTTCGGAAAGAAAACAATCGTCTCTACTTTTTTTTCTCCTTTTTTACGGTTGACGCAGTAACTATAAATATAACTTTCGAGCTGATCAGAAACAAGGTTTTTGGTCCATTCTTGGGAAGGTGGTTATCCACAATTCAAACTTATTTGTGTACAAAGGTTACCGCGGTGCAAGGAATTGCAGGCATAAATTTCAGACCGATCACGGACAGACAATATTCTGGCCCCTAGCCCCCTTTCTCCTTCCTGACGAAAATATGAGGTCTTCTTAGCCCATGGAAGAAACCTAAGAGTTTCAAGCCGATTGGACTTTAAAACACCTCTCAGTCCTTATTCGGGCTCTGTTTTTGGGCGAACCAGTTTTTTACCCCTTTGGCCCAAGCAAAAGAATATAAGTTTCAAGCCATTCAAAAAATGCCTTTCAGCCTATTTGCTGGGCAAGCCAATTTTCTTTTTTGTGGATTTTGGTCCTTTTGACCCAAGCACTTATGGATATATACTACAAACCAATCGAAAAAAGTTTTCCGGCCCATTATTGAGCCTCATTTTTGGGGACAATATCCCAGATATAATAAGTTTTTGTATGTTAAAGTCCCCTTGGCCAAGGTTCTACAGATGTAGGTTTCAAACCGACCCAGAGACTAATTTCTTCATCCTTTTCAAGCCCCCTCCTCGTCCAAAAAATAGGTCCTTTGGTTTAGAGAAAAACACCTAGAAGTTCCAGGCCGATTGGACAGAAAAACTTAATTCTATGGCCCTCTTTCGTACGCCATTTCGAGCAAAATAATATATTTTTATTTTGTTTTGTACACTGGGGTCCCCTAGGCCCAAAGACTACAAATGGTAAAGAGGATAATGCAATAACGAAATTTTAAAGACAGTGAATTTTAGAAGAATGCTAATAGAATATTTCGGATAAATGTCTAACAACCGTTGTCAGCGAAATAGAAAAATGGAACAAAGTCAAAATTCAACTTAAAATAAAAAAAAGAGAGAACTAAAAATGAAACCAACATGAAAGGATTTTTAGCTTCCTATCACCCTTGAGGAAAACAAACAGACAAATAAAAAAACGTGATCTTTCTTTTTGCGAAATTCCACTTTTAAAGATGGGAGCTTGAAACCTCCACAATAGGGTTTCTCTGATACACTAAATTTGATGGTATGATTTTCATTAAGATTCCTTGACTTTTCAGTGTGTTTTATTGCTTTTTCGACAATTAGGCAAATTTTCTCAGGCTCGTAGCCTTTGATGTGTAACATTAAACTTGATTATATATTTGAAATCAGCATAATAAGGAAATTCTTTTTTTATATCTATTGATACCAAAATTTTGTTTTTTAGAGTTCTCACGTCCGTTTTTTACAATGTTTTTTGAAACGACAAACTCGTTTTGTAGACTCTATTTAAAAAAAAATATAATAAAATCTTAAAATAGCCTCTATGCAGAATAATATGTATTGTATTTACAAGTAACTTGAAAGCTTATTTTGGCTATTTTTGTTTCACTGCAAACTGCTGTTAGATTTATATTTCCGAACTATTCAGATAGTTTTCTTCTGGGATTCACTGTAATTAAAATTTCCTCATTGCCTTATTCTCTTTATTGTTTGAAAGACGGAGATGCTCTGTGTTTTAATCGTAATCCGTCCAAAGACTGAAAGATTTTAAATAAAGAAAGTTTTTTCAACTGAAAGTAAGAAGCAACATTAAAACTTAAAGCGAACAGAAGTTATTACGTATATGAGGGGGTTATTTCTCCCAATTACCTCACTCTTTACGCTAAAGTTTATTAGTACTGAAAAAAAGAAGCTTCTTATTGTTCTAATTAATCGAATATAGTAGTAGAGATGGGGGTCCGACTCGTGTCAGGGCTCCTTATATGGGCATAGAATACTGACAGGGCTCCAAATATGGGCATAGAGTCATTAGGGAGAACACGTGGTTAATGGGGTCAATGACCTCTTTTTCCAAGGTCGATTTATTTGATGTTTCTATGTGTAATAGCTCCGGGGCGAAGGTTGCACATGCGCATTGAATTCTAACGGGGACAATGTTAT